>NW_021941376.1:391620-609268 GCF_902148845.1 Salarias fasciatus | reverse complement strand
CTCTAGACCACCACTATAGACCACCGCTCTACACCACCGCTCTAGACCACCGCTCTAGACCACCACTATAGACCACCGCTCTAGACCACCGCTCTAGACCACCACTATAGACCACCGCTCTAGACCACCGCTCTAGACCACCGCTCTGGACCACCGCTCTAGACCACCGCTCTGGACCACCGCTCTAGACCACCGCTCTAGACCACCACTATAGACCACCGCTCTAGACCACCGCTCTAGACCACCGCTCTAGACCACCGCTGTAGACCACCGCTCTAGACCACCGCTCTAGACACGCTCTAGACCACCATAGACCACCGCTCTAGACCACACTATAGACCACGCCTGGACCACCGCTCTAGACCACCGCTCTAGACCACCCACTGTAGACCACCGCTCTAGACCACCGCTCTAGACCACCGCTATAGACCACCGCTCTAGACCACCGCTATAGACCACCGCTATAGACACGCTCTAGACCACCACTATAGACCACCACTATAGACCACCACTATAGACCACCGCTCTGGACCACCACTGTAGACCACCGCTCTAGACCACCGCTCTAGACCACCACTATAGACCACCGCTCTAGACCACCGCTCTAGACCACCGCTCTAGACCACCACTATAGACCACCGCTCTAGACCACCGCTCTGGACCACCGCTCTAGGACCACCGCTCTGGACCACCGCTCTAGACCACCGCTCTAGACCACCGCTCTAGACCACCGCTCTAGACCACCGCTCTAGACCACCACTATAGACCACCGCTCTAGACCACCGCTCTAGACCACCGCTCTAGACCACCGCTCTAGACCACCACTCTAGACCACCGCTCTAGACCACCGCTCTAGACCACCACTATAGACCACCGCTCTAGACCACCACTATAGACCACCGCTCTGGACCACCGCTCTAGACCACCGCTCTAGACCACCACTGTAGACCACCGCTCTAGACCACCGCTATAGACCACCACTCTAGACCACCGCTCTAGACCACCGCTCTAGACCACCGCTATAGACCACCGCTATAGACCACCGCTCTGGACCACCGCTCTGGACCACCGCTCTAGACCACCGCTCTAGACCACCGCTCTAGACCACCGCTATAGACCACCGCTCTAGACCACCGCTCTAGACCACCGCTCTAGACCACCGCTATAGACCACCGCTCTGGACCACCGCTCTGGACCACCGCTCTAGACCACCGCTCTAGACCACCGCTATAGACCACCGCTCTGGACCACCGCTCTGGACCACCGCTCTGGACCACCGCTCTAGACCACCGCTCTGGACCACCGCTCTAGACCACCGCTCTAGACCGCCGCTCTAGACCACCGCTCTAGACCACCGCTCTGGACCACCGCTATAGACCGCCGCTCTAGACCACCGCTCTAGACCACCGCTATAGACCACCGCTCTAGACCGCCGCTCTAGACCGCCGCTCTGGACCGCCGCTCTGGACCACCGCTATGGAGCACCGCTCTAGACCACCGCTCTAGACCACCGCTCTAGACCACCGCTCTAGACCACCGCTCTGGACCACCACTCTGGACCACCGCTCTAGACCACCGCTCTGGACCACCGCTCTAGACCACCACTATAGACCACCCTCTAGACCACCGCTCTGGACCACCGCTCTGAGACCACCGCTCTGACCACCGCTCTAGAACACCGCTATGGGACCACCGCTCTAGGACCACCGCTTCTAGACCACCGCTCTGGACCACCGCTCTAGACCACCGCTATAGACCACCGCTCTAGACCACCGCTCTAGACCACCGCTATAGACCACCGCTCAGGACCACCGCTATAGACCACCACTATAGACCACCGCTCAGGACCACCGCTCTGGACCACCGCTCTGGACCACAGCTCTAGACCACCGCTCTAGACCACCGCTCTAGACCAACGCTATAGACCGCCGCTCCTTAGACCGCCGCTCTAGACCACCGCTCTAGACCACCGCTCTGGACCACCGCTCTGGACCCCGCTCCTAGACCACCGCTCGGACCACCGCTCTAGACCACCGCTATAGACCACCACTATAGACCACCGCTCTAGACCACCGCTCTGGACCACCGCTCTGGACCACCGCTCTAGACCACCGCTCTGGACCACCGCTCTGGACCACCGCTCTGGACCACCGCTCTAGACCACCGCTCTGGACCACCGCTCTAGACCACCGCTCTGGACCACCGCTCTAGACCACCGCTCTGGACCACCGCTCTAGACCGCCGCTCTAGACCACCGCTCTAGACCACCGCTCTGGACCACCGCTCTGGACCACCGCTCTAGACCACCGCTCTGGACCACCGCTCTAGACCACCGCTATAGACCACCACTGTAGACCACCGCTCTAGACCACCGCTCTGGACCACCGCTCTGGACCACCGCTCTAGACCACCGCTCTGGACCACCGCTCTGGACCACCGCTCTAGACCACCGCTCTGGACCACCGCTCAGGACCAACGCTCTGGACCACTCCTCCAGGCCACTGTACTGGATTGAGAGACTTTGTCCTGCTCTGAAACCATAGAGTACAGCTCTGCTCCCCAGTCTGTCCACTGTGTCCACTGTGTCCAGTCCCTGTCTTTCTGTCCTCCTGTCTTCCTGTCCCATCTTCCTGTCCTCCTGTCCTCCTGTCCTTTCCTCCTGTCCTCCTGTCCTCCTGTCTTCCTGTCCTCCTGTCCTGTCTTCCTATCTCCCTGTCCTCCTGTCCTGTCCTCCTGTCCTCCTGTCCTCCTGTCTTGGGGCGTGGCGCCCCCGTGTGGCAGACACGGCGTCTTGTGAGCATGTCCCCGTCCCACAGCAGTCCAGCGGGTCGCGGATCTGGTTTTTGGTTCTGACTTCGTGTCCTGAGAGGAGAACCGTTCTGGACTCCGTCCTCTGATCTGCTCCCTGGTCTCGTCTCCTCGTCCCGTCGTGGTTCGGACTAAAGTCCTCCACACGCCGCAGGATGATCGGCTGAATTTTGCCCCGATCTTCTCCTCCCGATCGAAGCCGACAGGTCCGACTGTCGGGAGTATGCTAATGAGTTCGGTCCGATCCTCCTCTGCTGTGCGGCGGTTCCGAGAGATGTTTACGACAGTGAGCTTTCACAGGAGACCAGTAGGTGGAGCACTAGAGCAAATCTTGCATAGTTCTGTTTTAAAAAAGTAGCTTTTATTTGACACGGTCTGCTAATAACTTCATTCTACTGCTGCACTCGGGACTCCAAAGTAAAAAACACACAAACAGATGAGCTAATAATCTGAATTATTACTAAATGTGGAGGGTAAATTATAATGAAATGATCTGAAACTTTCCCTCTTCTGAACTGGAACATTTACATTTTCTGACAAGGTGCTGACAGTCCGTGCTCGGGGGGGGGGGGGGGGGGGGGGGGGGGTCTGCACTGAAGGAGCGATACCGATGTGAATGAATGAACTGAATGAATGAATGGGTTCTCTGCTTATTATTGAAAGTGGAGCTGAATGTAAAAACAGCAATGAAGCAATGAAGGGAAGCAGCACGGAGTCACGTTGGACGACGCCAGATTTGGAGGAGAGAGGACAGATTCTCGGCTGAAGAACCTGCTGGTGTCTGTTCTGCTCCGGAGCGACAGACTGGAGGACCAGGACAGGGAGACCGGGATCTGTCCTCGGTTGTCTTGCAGTGTGTCTCTGAATCGGGGAAGATTAAAAAAGTCCTGTCGTGTGTGGCGGGCGTAACGGACTCTGCTGTGTCAACAGGAGACGTGTCCTCCGGAGACCCTGGGCCTCTGGACCGCAGCCGGACCCCCCCCGGACCTCCCGGACCCCCCGGACCCCCCGGCCCCGAGCCCGACGCCTCCTACCTGGGATACGTACGTAGTCTTCCTCGTGTCTGGACCAGACCAGACCGGTCTGGACCGGCCCGGTGTGGTCTGATCCAGTCCGGTCCGGTCCGGCCCGGTCCTCCTCCGCCCCCCTTACCTCCACCCTGCCTGCAGATGCGGTTGCTGGGCGAATGCCGCGGCAGCATCGCCGCCGTGAAGAGGATGGACTCCGAGCTGAAGGAGGACCAGGATCCCGGGTCTGGACTGGTGGATCCCAGCAGCTCCGAGTCGCAGACCTCAGGTCAGCCCTTCGTGGTCACGGCCACGCCTCTTCACCATCCAGAGAGCAGCTGGTCCAGGTGGTCCAGCTGGTCCCCCTGGTCCCCCCTGGCCCCCTGGTCCCCCTGGCCCCCCTGGCCCCCCTGGTCCCCCTGGCCCCCCTCAGCCAGACGCTCCTCAGGTTCTGCTCCGTGGTTTGGATGTCCTTCTAGATCTGTCAGAGCCCGGCTCTCCATCTGAGGCCAGGACTCACTGCAGTGTCCCCAGAAGACCGAGGACCCGGTCCGCCTCTCCTGGTCTTCTGGTGTGTGTGTCGCTCTGGAGCAGAACACACACACCAGAGGATTCTGTCAGAGAATGACCCACCCCCCCCCCCCCCCCCCACCCCCCCCGTCGGGAAGTTGTAAATGTTGGAGTCGTAGTTTGAGGTCATTTCCTTCGACTGTCCCTCCAGCTGTGATGATTCAGCTTCTGAATCAGTGATTTGACTCTGAGTCCGGAGCAGCAGGAAGCAGCAGCAGCAGGAAGCAGCAGCAGCAGGAAGCAGCAGGAAGTAGCAGCAGGAAGCAGCAGCAGCAGGAAGCAGCAGCAGGAAGCAGCAGCAGCAGGAAGCAGCAGCAGCAGGAAGCAGCAGCAGCAGGAAGCAGCAGCAGCAGGAAGCAGCAGCAGGAAGCAGCAGCAGGAAGCAGCAGCAGCAGGAAGCAGCAGCAGCAGCAGGAAGCAGCAGCAGAAGCAGCAGCAGGAAGCAGGAAGCAGCAGCAGGAAGCAGCAGCAGGAAGCAGCAGCAGCAGGCAGCAGCAGCAGCAGGAAGCAGCAGCAGCAGAAGCAGCAGCAGGAAGCAGCAGCAGGACGCAGCAGCAGGAATGCAGCAGCAGCAGGAAGCAGCAGGAAGCAGCAGCAGCAGGAAGCAGCAGCAGGAAGCAGCAGCAGCAGCAGCAGGAAGCAGCAGCAGGAAGCAGCAGCTGGAAGCAGCAGCATTAAGCAGCAGCAGCAGGAAGCAGCAGCAGCAGGAAGCAGCAGCAGCAGGAAGCAGCAGCAGGAAGCAGCAGCAGGAAGCAGCAGCAGCAGGAAGCAGCAGCAGGAAGCAGCAGGAAGCAGCAGCAGGAAGCAGCAGCAGGAAGCAGCAGCAGGAAGCAGCAGCATTAAGCAGCAGCAGCAGGAAGCAGCAGCATTAAGCAGCAGCAGCAGGAAGCAGCAGCAGCAGGAAGCAGCAGCAGCAGGAAGCAGCAGCAGGAAGCAGCAGCAGGAAGCAGCAGCAGCAGGAAGCAGCAGCAGCAGCAGCAGGAAGCAGCAGCAGGAAGCAGCAGCAGGAAGCAGGAAGCAGCAGCAGGAAGCAGCAGCAGGAAGCAGCAGCAGCAGGAAGCAGCAGCAGGAAGCAGCAGCAGCAGGAAGCAGCAGCAGGAAGCAGCAGCAGGAAGCAGCAGCAGGAAGCAGCAGCAGCAGGAAGCAGCAGGAAGCAGCAGCAGCAGGAAGCAGCAGCAGCAGGAAGCAGCAGCAGCAGCAGCAGGAAGCAGCAGCAGGAAGCAGCAGCTGGAAGCAGCAGCATTAAGCAGCAGCAGCAGGAAGCAGCAGCAGCAGGAAGCAGCAGCAGCAGGAAGCAGCAGGAAGCAGCAGCAGGAAGCAGCAGCAGCAGGAAGCAGCAGCAGCAGGAAGCAGCAGCAGGAAGCAGCAGGAAGCAGCAGCAGGAAGCAGCAGCAGGAAGCAGCAGCAGGAAGCAGCAGCATTAAGCAGCAGCAGCAGGAAGCAGCAGCAGCAGGAAGCAGCAGCAGGAAGCAGCAGCAGGAAGCAGCAGCAGGAAGCAGCAGCAGGAAGCAGCATTAAGCAGCAGCAGCAGGAAGCAGCAGCAGGAAGCAGCAGCAGGAAGCAGCAGCAGCAGGAAGCAGCAGCAGGAAGCAGCAGCAGGAAGCAGCAGCAGCAGGAAGCAACAGCAGCAGGAAGCAGCAGCAGGAAACAGCAGCAGGAAGCAGCAGCAGGAAGCAGCAGCAGGAAGCAGCAGCAGCAGGAGCAGGAAGCAGCAGCAGCAGGAAGCAGCAGCAGGAAGCAGCAGCAGGAAGCAGCAGCAGGAAGCAGCAGCAGCAGGAAGCAGCAGCAGCAGGAAGCAGCAGCAGCAGGAAGCAGCAGCAGGAAGCAGCAGCAGCAGGAAGCAGCAGCAGGAAGCAGCAGCAGGAAGCAGCAGCAGCAGGAAGCAGCAGCAGGAAGCAGCAGCAGGAAGCAGCAGCAGGAAGCAGCAGCAGGAAACAGCAGCAGGAAGCAGCAGCAGGAAGCAGCAGCAGCAGGAAGCAGCAGCAGGAAGCAGCAGCAGGAAGCAGCAGCAGGAAGCAGCAGCAGGAAGCAGCAGCAGCAGGAAGCAGCAGCAGCAGGAAGCAGCAGCAGCAGGAAGCAGCAGCAGGAAGCAGCAGCTGTGACGGATGAAAGCTACTTTTTAAATCACCAAATATCTTACATCCTTCCCTTTGTCCCCAGGTTGGATGGTTTAAACCAGAATAAAAACTCGTTGAGCTTTGATTAGGAAAAGTTTCATCATACGTCGCTCTGAAGGCGGAGTCAGCGGAAAGCCCCGCCCCCCCCATTCTGCCATGATGGTTACTGATGGAGATGAATGAAAACATCTGGATTATTGCAGGACTGGAGCTGCAGAGGAATGAATCCGATCGGAGTTTGGGTCTGAGTGGAGGAGGTGCAGTTCCTCCAGGAGCTCAGGATTAACCTCTGACCTCCTGCCTGCTGGGTTCAGGACCTCTGGCTTTTCTCTTTCACCCTCACAGTGAATATATTTCACTGATATATTTTCATCCAGCTCTGACAGCAGAGACCGGATTTTTTTTAAGCAGCAACACCTTGGTGAGACAGAGCTGTTCAGCCAATCAGGGAGCTCTATTTGGAGGGTGTGGACAGGTCGGCTCAGAGCTGATTGGCTCCTCTCTCAGCTCCACACACCACAGGATTTACAATCGGAAATATTAAACATGTTTTTCGTAGATCGTAGAAAACATCATCTTTCATTTTCTACCATCTTCCCTTCCGACGCCTCCTGAGAGGTAACCTGACGCTCCAGACGGACAGCTTCATGTCCGCCACGGAAATATTTCACAAGTCCATCTGGGTAGCCGCTCTTCCGATTTGATTTCAGAGGCGGGACCTTCAAAACAATCATTAGCTGGCGATTGGACGACTGTTCGAACCAAAGAAGAAGAAGATTGGACGACCCTTCTGATTGACCAATCGGCATCCAGCCGCGGCGTGACGGCGCTCTGCGCTGCTGAGAGCAGGCAGACGTCGTTTCCTGACAACAAGCCTTGAAGTGATGCTCTGTGCTCGTCTTTCACAGAACAAACTGAGTCTCTTTCTTATAAAGCTGCAGATGTCGCCGTGTCCACGGAGATCGCTTCGCATGCCGCCATTGTTTTCCAACTTTCATGCGCTTCCCGCTGTCGTCACGTTTCTCGTCACGTCCGCTCCTCCCGCAGCTCCGCCTCTTTCCCCTGATTGGGCCGCTGACATTTTATCAGAGTGAAACCATTGGTCTGTGGAGCGCTGCAAGATGGATCTGCAGGATTTAGGACCTGAATCAGGCCCGTCTGCTGTGCAGGGTTACCCGAGAGGCTCCGACTGGAAAAAACCTCCAGCCCCGCCCCCACCAGGCCCCAGCCCCGCCCCCACCAGGCCCCAAACCCGCCAGGCCCCGCCTCCACCAAACCCCATCCCCGCCAGGTCCTGCCCCCACCAGCCCCGCCCCCACCAGCCCCGCCCCCGCCAGGCCCCGCCCCCACCAGGCCCCAACCCCGCCCCCACCAGACCCGCCCCCACCAGACCCCACCCAAACTAGGCCCCGTCCCCGCCAGGCCCCGCCTTCACCAAACCCCATCCACGCCAGGCCCCGCCCCCACCAGACCCACACCCACACCAAGAAACTTCGGCTCTGTCCCCCTGTGTCTCCTGGACTCAGCTCTGTCCCCCTGTGTCTCCTGGACTCAGCTCTGTCCCCCTGTGTCTCCTGGACTCAGCTCTGTCCCCCTGTGTCTCCTGGACTCAGCTCTGTCCCCCTGTGTCTCCTGGACTCAGCTCTGTCCCCCTGTGTCTCTGCTCTCAGGTGTGATTGAGCGCTGGGAGCTGCTCCAGGCCCGGGACCTCAGCCGGCAGTTCCGGTCCAGGCAGGACCAGCAGCAGGACCAGCAGCAGGACCAGCAGCAGGACCAGCAGCAGGACCAGCAGCAGGACCAGCAGCAGTGGCAGCAGCTCCAGTCCGACCTGGACAAGCTGGAGACGTGGCTGGGACAGACGGAGGACGAGCTGCAGCGGCAGAGGACGCTGGACCTCAGCTCCGACTTCCAGACCCTCCAGCAGCGCATCAGGAAGCTCAAGGTACTGCGGGACCGGGACTCGGACCGGGACCCGGACCGGGGCCAGGGCCAGGACCTGGGACTGGGACCGGGACTGGGGACCGGGACTGAGGACTGGGACTGGGGACCAGGACCTGGGTCACATGAAGGTCAACAGCAGAGTTCACTTCTGTCAGGATCTGGGTCTGGGTCAGGATCTGGATCTGGGTCTGGATTCCGAGTCCTCCCCAGTCCTGCAGAGTTCCACTAAACTGATCCTGAAATTATTTCCACCGTCTTGACATCTGTCTCCCTCCTGTGGACATCTGTCCCCCCTCCCTGTCCCCCCTCCCTGTCCCCCCTCCCTCCCTGTCCTCGTCCCCGTCCGTCCCCAGGAGCTGCAGAAGTCCTTCGACAGACGGAAGGCCATCGTCTTGTCTGTCAACCTCTGCAGCGCCGAGTTCCTGCGGGACCCGGACCCGGACCCGGACCCGGGACGCCGGCTGCGCTGCCGGCTGAAGGACCTGAACGAGCGGTGGGACAGGACGGGCGGGGCGCTGGACGGGTGGAGGACGGCGCTGCGTGGGGCTCTGCTGCAGTGCCAGGTCAGTGTCCCGGACTGGGGACGGACCGGGGGGCGTCCTCTGGACCGCTCTGGACCGTCCCGCTCCTGACGCCCGGGTCTTGCAGGACTTCCACGAGACGAGCCACGGTCTGCTGCTGTGGCTGGAGAACATCGACCGGCGCCGGAACCAGCTGGGTCCCGTGGACCCGGGCCAGGTCCAGGACCGAGACGCGCTGCTCCAGAACCACCGCACGCTCACGGTACCGGTTCTCACTCGTCACGGAACCTGAGCTCAGCAGAACCGGCGCCAGGCTCCGGTCCGTTATCACGGTTCTGCTCAGAACCCTGTCGGCTCAAACATGAAGAACATCCCAGAACCCTGTGATCCACGACAGGAAAAACCAGAACCAGAACCAGATTTCAAAATAAAAGACTGTTTGAAACTAGCAGGAAAAGACGTGAAACCGGTCCTTCAGCTTCCTAAACCCTGGATAAACCTGGTTCACCACTAGTTAAATATTAACCACGAGTTAAACCCTGGTTAAACTTGAGCTGAACCCTGGGTAAATACTAGTTAACTACCAGATAAATACTAGTTAGACCCTGGTTAAAGCTGGTGTCCGGAGTTTCCGTTTGTTTCCAACGTATGAATCATCAGCAGAGCTTCAGTGTGTCAGTCTGGTTCATACTGCAATATAACATCAGCATAAAGCAGTATAAACATTTATTATAAGCCCCGCCTTCGTCTCATAGACCCCCATGTTATCCGAAAAAGCGCCGGTCAGCTTCAGCCAATAGATTTCGAGCTTCTGCCTTGCTGTCAGTCAGCTGCTGCAGCCACAGAGCACGGCGCTCGCCCAGCAGGGGAGAGCTAGCTAGGCTGCTAGCTAGGCTGCTAGCTAGGCTGCTAGCTAGGCTGCTAGCTAGCTCTCCTGGGATGGATCCATGTCTGCTGGACGTCACCTGAACAGGTCACCATGGAGGACGCTGAAGGACTGGAGGCCCTCATTTTCAGCCCCGGGTAATGAGCGAGCACCGTTAAAGGGGCGTGGCTTGGTCGCTCAGAAAGCAGAGGGAGGGCGGAGCCTCGAGACGTTGGATTGAAAAAAAACTCATTCTTTCAAAACTCCAGACACCTGATCACCATCTGCTCCATGCCAGAATGAGACCCGCCAGACCCAGTAGAGACCCGGTCCTGAACGGTTCTGGTTCCGAACGGTTCTGGTCCCGGTGCTGAACAGTTCTGGTCCCGGTGCTGAACGGTTCTGGTTCCGAACGGTTCTGGTCCCGGTGCTGAACGGTTCTGGTTCCGAACGGTTCTGGTCCCGGTGCTGAACGGTTCTGGTCCTGGTGCTGAACGGTTCTGGTTCTGAACGGTTCTGGTCCCGGTCCTGAACGGTTCTGGTTCTGTGGTGTTTTCTGGCAGCAAATCCGTCAGGAGCTGCTGGACTCGCAGCTGAAGGTGTCCTCGCTGCAGGACATGTCCGTCCAGCTGCTGGTCCAGTCCCCGGGTAGCGACGGTCTGGAGGCCAGAGAGAAGGTCCACGTGATCGGGAACCGGCTCCGGCTGCTGCTGAAGGACGTCACCAGGGACCTGCGGGACCTGTCCCGGCTGCTGGACCTGAGCGGCAGCCAGCAGGTAGCGTCCTCTGTCCCCAGCGCTGTGGACGGACGGCTGGACGGAGCTCACTGACAGACACCTGGACTTCACCCCTCCCCCCTGTCCCCCCCGTACCCCGCTGCAGGACCTGTCTTCCTGGTCTTCAGCTGACGACTTGGACACGTCCGGCTCTCTCAGTCCAGGATCAGGACGAAGTTCCCCGAGTCGCCGGCGCTCGGTAACCTTTGACCCTCCTGCTTGTGAACCTTGATTTGAGACCAAAGATTCCAAATGATCCTGAATGTCCCACATGAAGACCACGTCTGCCCCTTGTCCTCCGTCAGGGCCCTGTCCTCTGTCCCCCCGCCTGACTCTTCTGTCCTCCTCCGTCTCCTCACTCCGTCCTCTCATGTCTCAATCAGTTCAGACGCTGCAGCAACATGAAGCTGAGAGGAGGAGGTTTCCTAGATCCCTCAGATCAGATCAGATCCCATCAGATCAGAGTGGATCCCATCAGATCAGATCCCATCAGATTGGATCCAATCAGCTCAAATCAGACTCCATCCGATCGGATCAATGAGATCGAATTGGATCAGATTGCATCAGATCATTTTGGATCAGATCAAATTCCCTCAATTCATATCAGATCCCATCAGATCTTATCCCATCAGATCAGACTGGATCATAACACGTCAGATCTCTTCGGATCAGATCAAATCCAATTAGATTAGATCCCCTTAGTTTGGATCCCATTGGATCGGATCTGACTGGATCAGATGGCATCAGATCCCATCAGATCAGATCCCATCAGATTGGATCCAATCAGCTCAAATCAGACTCCATCCGATCGGATCAATGAGATCGAATTGGATCAGATTGCATCAGATCATTTTGGATCAGATCAAATTCCCTCAATTCATATCAGATCCCATCAGATCTTATCCCATCAGATCAGACTGGATCATAACACGTCAGATCTCTTCGGATCAGATCAAATCCAATTAGATTAGATCCCCTTAGTTTGGATCCCATTGGATCGGATCTGACTGGATCAGATGGCATCAGATCCCATCAGATCAGATCAGATCAGATCAGATCTCATCGGATCCCATCAGATCAGATCCCCTCAGATCAGATCAGATCCCCTCAGATCAGATCAGTCCTAAAGAGCCTGCTGCCACTGCATGTCGCTAAATGTCTGTTAAACAGCTCAAGAAGCCTGTAGCTTCGGTTCTGCAGTCAGGACCAGGAACCAGTCAGGACCAGGAACCAGTCAGGACCAGGAACCAGAGAGGAACCAGTCAGGACCAGGAACCAGAGAGGAACCAGTCAGGACCAGGAACCAGAGAGGAACCAGTCAGGACCAGGAACCAGAGAGGAACCAGTCAGGACCAGGAACCAGAGAGGAACCAGTCAGGACCAGGAACCAGAGAGGAACCAGTCAGGACCAGGAACCAGAGAGGAACCAGTCAGGACCAGGAACCAGAGAGGAACCAGTCAGGACCAGGAACCAGAGAGGAACCAGTCAGGACCAGGAACCAGAGAGGAACCAGTCAGGACCAGGAATCAGAGAGAAACCAGTCAGGACCAGGAAGCAGAGACGAACCAGTCAGGACCAGGAACCAGAGACGAACCAGTCAGGACCAGGAACCAGAGAGGAACCAGTAGGACCAGGAACCAGAGAGGAACCAGTCAGGACCAGGAAGCAGAGAGGAACCAGTCAGGACCAGGAACCAGAGAGGAACCAGTCAGGACCAGGAACCAGAGAGGAACCAGTCAGGACCAGGAACCAGAGAGGAACCAGTTAGGACCAGGAACCAGAGAGGAACCAGTCAGGACCAGGAACCAGAGAGGAACCAGTCAGGACCAGGAATCAGAGAGGAACCAGTCAGGACCAGGAACCAGAGAGGAACCAGTCAGGACCAGGAACCAGAGAGGAACCAGTTAGGACCAGGAACCAGAGAGGAACCAGTCAGGACCAGGAACCAGAGAGGAACCAGTCAGGACCAGGAACCAGTCAGGACCAGGAACCAGTCAGGACCAGGAACCAGTCAGGGAACAGTCAGGAACAGGGACCATTGGGGAACCAGGTCTCTCTCAGATCTGGTTCTGCTGTTCTTCCTTCATCTCTTGTTCTTCTGTTCATCAACGGCTTTTCTTGATTTGCTGGACTGAACCATTCTTTCTCCCCCCCCCCTCCCCCCCCCCTCCCCCCCCCCCCTCCCCCCCCCCCCCTGTTCATTGCAAACAGCCTCGGGTCAAATGTATTGGTTCTCAGGCCGGAGCGTCAGACAGCAGCAGTCCACTGACCAGGTACCGTCCTGCTGGCCCAGAACCCTAGAACCTAGAACCCAGAACCCCCCCAGCACAACATGACCCAGCCCCGCCCCCCAGAGGCCACCGTCTCCCTGTCCCTCTGTCAGTCCCTCCGTCTCCTGTCAGTCCCAGCATCAGTCCTACTGTCTCCTGTCAGTCCCTAATCTGCAGGACAGGTGGATGGTGGTCCAGACCCCGATGGACCCTGATGGATCCTGATGGATCCTGATGGATCCTGATGGATCCAAGGTCGTTTTAAGGTCATGCTGCTTCATCTCTCTGACCACATTCTGACCTTTGACATCTGACAGCTCTGCCTCACACACACTCACACACACACTCACACACACTCACACACACACAAACTCACTCACACACACACACACACGCACAGTCTCGTATTTCTATCCTTGTGGGGACCGTCCATTGACTCCCATTCATGTCTAGCCCCTAACCCTGACCCTTACTGTCACTTCTACTTCTCTTTTCTTAAGGAGTCCGTAGCACTGATGGGTTTGGATGACTTTTATTACACCAAAGATAAACCACCGTCGAACTAAAAGACAACATAAATTACAATGAGTAAATAAACAAGATACACACAGAATATGACAGAAATCTTAATAACTTGATGATGGAAACATAATAACAACATACCTCGCTGATTGACCATAAACTTAAAAGTAGAAATGAAGTCTCTCACAAAAAAAATATACTTTTATCAAATGAGCCGGCCTTGTGCACGATGCTCGGCGTATGGGCGTGCATCTTCAAAAAACACACCGACGGAACACAGCCTGGAAACAAAGGTTCCTACCAGACCTGATTTTCAAAATAAATCAAACAGATAGCAAACAAAAATTATGGCAGTAAAACTCCCACCAAATCACAAACATATTGTGATTTCACTTTAAAATATACAAACAATTATAAGAGCATTTCAACACCTTTAACATTTACTCTGCTTCTAGCAGTAACACTGTTTTGTGGACTGGTCTTTCGAGATACACTCTTTTCACAGTCCCTTTTCCATCCTTATCCAAGGTTGAGTCACTGAGCAACAGCTTCACCTTTCTGACTCTTCCATCCATGCTTGGATGTACTTCTGTTACTCGTGCCAGTTTCCACTTGTTTCTTGGAACATTGTCCTCTTGGAGAATAACAATGTCATTCACCTTTGTGTTCCTTTTATTCTTTTGCCAGATTTGTCTCTGTTGAAGATTCAGGAGATATTCTTTCCTCCACCTTGTCCAGAATTCATTTGCCAAAAACTGAACTTTCCGCCACCTCTTTCTCAGATACAGGTCTTGGCTCACGAACTCGCCAGGAGGGGGCAGTATGATGCTGGATTTCATCATGAGAATATGATTAGGTGTCAGAGGTTCAATACTGGGATCATTTAGGTTTTCCACTGTTAATGGCCTGCTATTTACAATAGCCATGACTTCATAAAGAAATGTTCGGAGGGAGGCACTATCAAGTCTCCGAGAGTTCTGATCTAGAATACCAGTTAAAACACTTCTAATGGTCCTAATTTGCCTCTCCCAAACACCTCCCATGTGGCTTGAAGAGGGGGTGTTCAGAACAAACTCACATCCATATTGTTTCAACTGCTCCTTGTCACAATCTTTCAGTGCATTCAAAAACTCTCCACTAGCACCTACAAAATTAGTGCCTTGATCGCACCTGATCTGTCTGACATGTCCACGAATAGAAATAAAACAGCGTAATGCATTGATAAAAGCATCACTAGTAAGGTCATCTAACATTTCAATATGTATTGCCCTTGAACACATACACGTGAAAAGAAGACCATACTTTTTCAGTTCTTTTCTACCCTCTTTCACATAAAAAGGTCCAAAACAGTCAATACCACAGTAGGTGAAAGGGGGTGTTGTTTCCATTCGATCCTCTGGTAAATCTGACATCCGTTGATCTTGAATACTTCTCCGGTACTTTCTGCAGGTTGTACACTTGTAGATGTGGGAAGCAACTGCGCTGCTACATCCTGTGATCCATAATCCATTGGAGCGCAGCTCGTTGACAGTTATTCCTCTTCCTTGATGATGCACCTTTTCATGGAAGTGTTTAATAAGTAAGGATGACACATGACTTGATTTGGAGATGATTGCAGGATGTTTGATGTGTGGGTGAAGACTTGATCTTGCCAAACGTCCCCCCACCCTGAGAACTCCTTGCTCATCTACAAATGGACTTAAGTTGTAAAGCTTGTGTCTCTTGTCTTTGAGTAGAATATCTTTCCTTTGAGTTAATTCTTTGATTTCCTTGCTGAACATGTTCTCTTGCTCGAGCTTTATTATGAACAGTTCTGCTTCTTGTCTGTCATTAACACTTGTATTTTCACCTTTTGTTTGTGTGACTCCTTTAAAATCCTTCACAAATTTTTTGAGACGAGCAACAGCTTTAACAGCTCTTCTCCAGTCTGAGAATTTAGTGAGTCGATCGAGTATTGTTCTTTTTCCTTGTACTTTGGTGTTGAGCACATGCACCGTTTTCAACTCGGGGTCATCAGACAGAACTTCTGTAACCTGGTCACTTTCAATGGGTAGTTCACTTTGCCACAAGAACTCTGGACCTTTAAACCAGTTGGAGTTAAGTAGCTGTGAAACGTTTAACCCTCTTGATGCATGGTCTGCAGGATTGCTTTCAGATGGTACATGATGCCATTGTTGTGGGTCTGTGAGTGACTTTATTCTTTGAATCCTGTTTGCCACAAATACGTGGAATCTCCTTGCTTCATTATTCACGTATCCTAACACAACTTTGGAGTCTGTCCAGTAGTGTTCATGCAGATCACTTATTTCAAGTTCATTTCTTAACATCACACTTGTTCTTGCTGCGACTACTGCAGCTGTTAACTCGAGTCTAGGGACAGTAGTAACCTTAACTGGGGCTACACGTGCCTTTCCCATGACTAAGGCACACTGAACCTTTCCTTCCGAAGTGACTGTTCTTAAATAACTACACTGTCCATAGCCTGTGACACTAGCGTCTGAAAAGTGGTGTAGTTCCTGCTGAATGATGTCTGTGTTTGTCGGTAAGATGCATCTTGGGATTCTAACTCTTGACAAGTTTTGGAGATCTTGGAGCCAGGATTCCCATTGAGTGCGGAGTTGATCAGAGAGTGGCTCGTCCCATCCAACTTTCTCCTGACATAGCTGTTGCAGGATTTGTTTCCCTCGTAAGATGAATGGTGCAATGAAACCTAGTGGATCGTAGACTGATGCTACTGTGCACAGGATTCCTCTTCTTGTCATTGGGTACTCTTTCACTGTTATTTTGAACTGAAACTCATCAGAAGAAATGCACCACTGTACACCGAGAGCCTTTTCCATCAGTGGTTGTCCAAGTGCCAAATCAAAGTCCTTGACGCTTTCAACACACTCTTCTCTTGGCAGTGACTTGATCACATTTTCACTGTTTGAGATGAACTTATGTAGTCGTAGTTTTCCTGTACTACATAGTTCTCTTGCTTCCTTGACTAGACTTATCGCTTCTGCTTCTGACATGACACTTACAAGTCCATCATCTACGTAAAAGTTCTTCTGAATGAACTTGATTGTGCTTGGAGCAAACTTGTCCTCACCTTGTGTGGCCAGATGTTTTAAACCAAAGTTGGCACAGCCAGGGGAAGAGGCAGCACCAAACAGATGAACCTTCATGCGGAAGACTGAGGGCGGAGCGCTGACATCACCATGCTCCCACCATAAGAAACGTAAATAGTCCTGGTCTTGAGGTGATACATGGAACTGGTGGAACATGCGTTCCACGTCGCACATTACAGCCACTGGGCCTTTCCTAAACCTACAGAGCACTCCCACCAAGGTGTTTGTGAGATCAGGCCCTGTAAGTAGGTGCTCATTCAGTGAGGTGTCTTGATATTGTGCAGAACAGTCAAAGACTACACGTATTTTGCCAGGCTTTTGAGGATGGTATACTCCGTGGTGGGGAATATACCAGGCAGGGGAATTACAGAGTTCTTTCTCTGGTACCTTCTCTGCATCTCCATGTGCAATAATGTCCTCCATGAACTTTACATAGTCCGCACAGTACTCTTGATCTCTTTTGAATCTGCGTTCGAGACTGCTCAGACGTTGCATCGCACTTGACATGTTATTAGGAAGACTTGGTCTTTCACCTTTGAAAGGCAGTGGCATTTCATAGTGTCCATCCTGCTTTTGTTTGATTCCTTTTTCTAGCTTGGTAAGGAAGCGGAGGTCTTCTTGTGAAATGCTTGTGTCTTCCACTGCTCTCTCTGTGAAGTCTGATTCAAGAGCTTTGATTACATCTGGGGAAGTTACTTCTTTTATTTGGGTCTTGTAGATGTAATGAACTTCATTCTTTAGTTTTGTGATTGGCTTAGTCACTGGGATTACTTGTCTTACAATGATGCGGTGACTTACTCCAATGACATCACTGACTGTTTCACGTGAATCACAGCAGCTTATTATGCTCCAGCCTAAATCTGTTTTCTGGGCATATGGTTGGTTTCTTCGCCACATATAACTTCTCTGGGCATTAAAGCTTGTGGGCAATTGTACCCTAACAGAAGTCCTATTTCATAGTCCAGTGGTGGAGCAATATCTTGAGCGAGATGGTTTAAATGTGGCCATGCTCTTGCAGTATCTGGAGTAGGAATGTGACTGCGATTAGCAGGTATGAAGTCACGTGTGTAAACAACTGGTACAGTGAGTTTTTTCTTGGAAAACAGTCCTCTTATTTGCAGGGCTTGAAGCTTTGTGCATGGTACAGTTGTTTTCTTAGACGACATTGTAGATAGTTCGAGCTTAACTTGTGTTTTGGTTGTGTTTAAGTTGTCTGCCACTTCAGTGAGAATGAATGACGAATCACTCTGTGTGTCCAGCAGAGCGTAGACAAGTACTTCCTTATTTGGTTCACTTTGAGTAGATATATAAACAGGTACTATTGCAGATGTTTGTGTATTATTATTATCATGAGTCACTCTATTGGATGTGCTCACATTCACTGTGTCTTGTGACTGTGTTACTGGTTGCTTGGTTTCTTTCTGTTCACGTACTTGTTCTGTAGGTAGTTCTTTCTTTGTTTCTTGTCTTTGTCTTTCTTCATGCAAGCATGTGGGATGGCGTTTTGAGCATGTGTTGCATATCATCCGGTTGCTGCAGTTCTTGGAGATGTGACCACTATTTAGACAGCCAAAACATAGTTTCTCACTTTGAATAAACTTAACCCTTTCAGTGACTGGTTTCTCAGCAAACTTATGACACTTGTGCAAGCTGTGTCCTACCCTTTTACAAAACACACAAGAGCCTGCACGGTTTTCAGTAGAGTTCGTTGTGAAGATCTTTGCTGAATCTTGTTTCTTCTGAATGGTTGTAAACTGAGGTTTTGCCCTGGGTTTGTCAGAATCACCTTGTCTCATAGCTTGATATGATGTAATGGGAATACATGCAATACTTGCCTCCATTGACAGGAATGTTACAAAATGACTAAAAGGAGGGAATTGCTTGTGCTCCAGCTGGTACTCTGTAGCTTTCCTGTTCCATCTGTTACTCAACCAGTCTGGGAGTTTAGCAGCAAGTCTTTGGTTCTCAATCCCATCATTAAGGACATTCAGGCTTTCATTGTTAACCATTGCCGATTGACAGCTTCGTAAAAAGTCTACAAACTTTCTGAACTCTGCACTGTCCTTTCCTGTAATTTTTGGCCAGGAGTGTAACCTGTCTCTAAAGGCCTTCGCAATGACAAAAGGCTCACCATAGCGTTCATTGAGCATTGTCCATGCTGACTCATAGGAATCTTCAGAGCCAATCAGAAAGTAGCCCTCTAAGGCTTCTCGAACAGAGCCACCTACATACTTCTGTAGAAAGAATATCTTCTCTGCAGTGGGAATGTTCTTTCTCTCAATTAGAGTCTGGAAAGATGCTCTCCAATGTTTAAACTTAAGTGGATCCCCACTAAACACTGAGGGCTCTGGAATAGGCAGTCTGTTAGCTGACATCGCTTCTGCCAAAGCTTTCACAAGCTCAGCTGTACTCTCAGAAGGGATGCTTGACTCTTTTGGAAGTTGTAAGGGGTGATTAGCAATGTTCTTGAGCTCTGGTATCTGTACATTTTCAGGATTTGGAGTAACATATTCTTGCTTCAGTGGGAAGTAGTCTTCATCATATACTTGTAGTTTTGCTTTAGCTGCATTGAGTCTTTTCAGATTTTCAAGTCTTTCAATTTCTCTTCTCAGATCTTCAACTGACTTTCTTCTTGCAGCACTTTCCTCTTGTTGTTTCTTTAGCAGAGCTGCTTTGTCTTGTTGCCTTTTCAACTTACGCTCCATTTCCTCTTTCTCCTCTAGAAGGCGTTGTGACTTTGCAGCTGCTTCTTGTTCAGCAGTTATACGTTTTTCTTCTTCTTCGAGCATTTGCACTCTTTCTTTATGTTTCTCCTGTTCAGTCATTATCTGAAGTACTGCCCTTGTCGCTTCATACTCCGCAGCAGCTTCTTGTCTTTTGGCAGAGGAGACATTTGAAACACTAACCGAGCTAGAGGATGTAAATATAGAGCTAGCATCAGGCCATACAATCTGATCTGGATTCTCTCCTTCAATGTGAGATTTTGCATTCTGCGCAATTAAGTTAGTCACTGATGTGCACTTGTCTAACTTGGAACGCATGTCATGAGGTGGACCATCTATTGCTCTGTATTCATCATAAACGCCATTCAGCTCAGTTACTTCTCTTTGTACAGTCTTCACATGTCCTTCAATAATGTCCACTGGATCTCCTTTGATCACAGATTTCTTGGCAACTTTAATTAACGCTTTTCATCTGTCATAAATGCCATCAAAGTGTCGATGCAGCCCTTGTAACTTGTCTTTGTGAAACTCTTTCCCTTTTTCTGAGAGCATGCGAAACCTTTCAC
The DNA here is from genome assembly GCF_902148845.1 of Salarias fasciatus. NCBI lineage: Eukaryota > Metazoa > Chordata > Actinopteri > Blenniiformes > Blenniidae > Salarias > Salarias fasciatus. The sequence continues at coordinate 589,471 of NW_021941376.1, read as the reverse complement.
TTTTACGCACCTCGACTTGCACTGTTTGCTCTAAACAGGCTTCATCCACTTGCCGTGCCTCTTCAGCCTCATCTGCTCCGGCTGCTTCATCTCCTGTTTCATTGCTTACTGACATTGTTTCCTTTTTTATTTATTTTTGAAACCCTTTGTACTTTTTGAAAGTCTTTTTTACTTTTTAGCTTGACTTGAGAAAATACTTGTGAGCTTGGTTGCATCCATTCCCTTCTTGTGACTTTGTTCTGCTGTTGTTTTCAAGCTTCACACAGTTCCTTATTGTTTTTCCCTCCTTGTGTCACCTTTCCAAACATATACTTTAATGTCTGACCTTTGGACGTCTTAATGAGGAAGCAACGGCTGAACGTGTGTCCATCAACTTTGCAGCAGCTTACTTGTTGCTATGACGCGATTTCGCCACCAGGAGGCCGGGAAGGTGCAGGTCCGAGTTCGACTGTCACTTCTACTTCTCTTTTCTTAAGGAGTCCGTAGCACTGATGGGTTTGGATGACTTTTATTACACCAAAGATAAACCACCGTCGAACTAAAAGACAACATAAATTACAATGAGTAAATAAACAAGATACACACAGAATATGACAGAAATCTTAATAACTTGATGATGGAAACATAATAACAACATACCTCGCTGATTGACCATAAACTTAAAAGTAGAAATGAAGTCTCTCACAAAAAAAATATACTTTTATCAAATGAGCCGGCCTTGTGCACGATGCTCGGCGTATGGGCGTGCATCTTCAAAAAACACACCGACGGAACACAGCCTGGAAACAAAGGTTCCTACCAGACCTGATTTTCAAAATAAATCAAACAGATAGCAAACAAAAATTATGGCAGTAAAACTTACCCTAACCCTAACCCACACCACAACAAAGCCTAACCCTAAAGAAATGTTTTTGACCTTTTACTTTTTTCAGTAACAACAACATGGTCAAGAAAACACTGTTTCTCCTACTTAGGACCGGAAAAAGGTCCCACAAGGCACGTCGTTCCACGTTTTGCTATCCTTGTGGGGACATTTGGCCCCGACAAGGATAGAAATACAAGAACACACACACACACACACACACACACACACACACACACACACAGTTTTCTCTCAGCTTTCTGAGCCAGTGTCTGCAATGAACGAAGCTCCGGCTGCAGCTTCTATTCTTCTTCTGCTTCTTCTGCCTCTCTCTGTCCATCTGTCCTCCACCCGTCTGCCCTCCACCCGTCGGTCCTCCACCCGTCGGTCCTCCACCCCTCTGTCCTCCACCCGTCTGTCCTCCACCCGTCTGTCCTCCACCCGTCGGTCCTCCACCCCTCTGTCCTCCACCCGTCTGTCCTCCACCCGTCGGTCCTCCACCTGTCTGTCCTCCACCCGTCTGTCCTGCACCTGTCTCACTCAGCTCTCCACCTGTGGAGTAGGTGCTGAGTGTGAACGGTGGGCGGGGCTACAGGAGGGCGACGCCTCCTTGCTTCTCTGCTGACCCCTGCTGGTGAAAACACTCCTCTGCTTCCTGCAGCGCCGCTTCTCTCAAATGGAGCATCGGTCTGTTTCTGTGAGAACATGCAAACTCCACAGCGACACAGGAAGACCGCGAGGCAGAGGGAGACCCCAGGACCAGCAGGTCCAGGACCAGCAGGTCCAGGACCAGCCAGCAGGTCCAGGACCAGCCAGCAGGTCCAGGACCAGCAGGTCCAAGACCAGTTAGCAGGTCCAGGACCAGCAGGTCCAGGACTAGTTTAACTCTTACTTTACAGGGGTGATAGGTGATCCAATCCGTGGATCCCGTCGGTTTTCGGGCCTCGGCTCCAGTTCCAGAGGTCAGAGTTCAGTAGAATCTGGCCCAGGAGCTGAATCCAGTCTGGACCGGTCTGGATTTTCCTGCTCTGCTCTTCCTGCCTCGGCCGGCTTCGCAGCTTTCAGCAGGAAGCTTCAAATCGACCCGGGGTCAGCCGGCAGTCTGACCTCTGACCTCTGATGAGGCTGAGCTGCCAGGCGGTCCAGGGCCGTCCAGACCAGACCGGTCCGGTTTGTGAGCAGACCTCCGGCTGTGAACAGAGACTGACGTCACGGGCGCTACGTCAGGTCCTGGCGCTACGTCAGGACCTGACGCAGCGCCAGGACCTGACGCTGCATCAGGTCCTGCTGCTACATCAGGTCCTGGCGCTACGTCAGGTCCTGCTGCTACATCAGGTCCTGCTGCTACATCAGGTCCTGGCGCTGCGTCAGGTCCTGCTGCTACATCAGGTCCTGGCGCTACGTCAGGTCCTGGTGCTGCGTCAGGTCCTGCTGCTACATCAGGTCCTGGCGCTACGTCAGGTCCTGGTGCTGCGTCAGGTCCTGCTGCTACATCAGGTCCTGGCGCTGCGTCAGGTCCTGGCGCTGCGTCAGGTCCTGCTGCTACATCAGGTCCTGGCGCTACGTCAGGTCCTGGCGCTGCGTCAGGTCCTGGCGCTACGTCAGGTCCTGCTGCTACATCAGGTCCTGGCGCTACGTCAGGTCCTGGCGCTACGTCAGGTCCTGCTGCTACATCAGGTCCTGGCGCTACGTCAGGTCCTGGCGCTACGTCAGGTCCTGCTGCTACGTCAGGTCCTGCTGCTACATCAGGTCCTGGCGCTGCGTCAGGTCCTGGCGCTGCGTCAGGTCCTGCTGCTACATCAGGTCCTGGCGCTACGTCAGGTCCTGGTGCTGCGTCAGGTCCTGCTGCTACATCAGGTCCTGGCGCTACGTCAGGTCCTGGCGCTACGTCAGGTCCTGCTGCTACGTCAGGTCCTGCTGCTACGTCAGGTCCTGGCGCTACATCAGGTCCTGGTGCTACGTCAGGTCCTGGCGCTACGTCAGGTCCTGGCGCTACATCAGGTCCTGGTGCTACGTCAGGTCCTGGCGCTACGTCAGGTCCTGCTGCTACGTCAGGTCCTGCTGCTACATCAGGTCCTGGCGCTACGTCAGGTCCTGGTGCTGCGTCAGGTCCTGGCGCTACGTCAGGACCTGACGCAGCGCCAGGACCTGACGCTGCATCAGGTCCTGCTGCTACGTCAGGTCCTGCTGCTACATCAGGTCCTGGCGCTACGTCAGGTCCTGGAGCTACGTCAGGTCCTGCTGCTACGTCAGGTCCTGGAGCTTCGTCCATTTTTCATACAGTCTGTCTGTGATGTGATCTGGATCAGAAGACACTGTGATTTCTCGTTTTGTGTGTGTGTGTGTGTGTGTGTGTGTGTGTGTGTGTGTGTGTGTGTGTGTGTGTGTGCAGGTCTCACAGAGGCGATGGATCCGCTTCCTGCCCTTCTGATCCTGGTCCTGGTTCTGCGGGTCCTGGTCCTGCGGGTCCTGGACGCGGGCCCTGCTTTGCGCGGCGCGTCCTGCGGGTGGCGCTGCCGCTGCAGCTGCTGCTGCTGCTGCTGCTGGTCGTCTCCTTCCTGCTGCCGCTGTCGGAGGACGACTACTGCGCCCAGTCCAACAACTTCGCCCACTCCCTCCACCCCATGCTGAGCTACACCAACGGGCCCCCGCCGGTGTAGCGGGACCGGGACCGGGACCGGGTCCAGTCTGGCTCCAGTCTGATTCTGGCTCATCCCAATCTGATTCCAGTCTGATTCCAGTCTCCTTTTTGTCTGATTCCAGTCTGATTATAGTTTGATTCCAGTCTGATTAAAGTCTGATTCCAGTCTGATTATAATCTGATTCCAGTCTGATTCCAGTCTGATTATAGCCTGATTCCAGTCTGATTCCAGTCTGATTCCAGTCTGATTATAGTCTGATTCCAGTCTGATTATAGTCTGATTATAGTCTGATTCCAGTCTGACTCCAGTCTGATTCCAGTCTGATTATAGTCTGGTTATAGTCTGATTCCAGTCTGCTTATAGTCTGATTCCAGTCTGATTATAGTCTGGTTATAGTCTGATTCCAGTCTGATTATAGTCTGATTCCAGTCTGATTCCAGTCTGATTCCAGTCTGATTATAGTCTGATTCCAGTCTGATTCCAGTCTGATTCCAGTCTGATTCCAGTCTGATTATAGCCTGATTCCAGTCTGATTCCAGTCTGATTCCAGTCTGATTATAGTCTGATTATAGTCTGATTCCAGTCTGATTATAGTCTGGTTATAGTCTGATTCCAGTCTGCTTATAGTCTGATTCCAGTCTGATTATAGTCTGGTTATAGTCTGATTCCAGTCTGCTTATAGTCTGATTCCAGTCTGATTTTAGTCTGACTATAGTCTGATTCCAGGCTGATTCCAGTCTGATTTTAGTCTGACTATAGTCTGATTCCAGGCTGATTCCAGTCTCCTTATTGTCTGATTCCAGTCTGATTATAGTCTGATTCCAGTCTGGTTATAGTCTGATTATAGTCTGATTCCAGTCTGATTCCAGTCTGATTCCAGTCTGGTTATAGTCTGATTCCAGTGTTATTTTAGTCTGATTCCAGTCTGATTCCAGTCTGATTATAGTCTGATTCCAGTCTGATTATAGTCTGATTCCAGTCTGGTTATAGTCTGATTATAGTCTGATTCCAGTCTGATTATAGTCTGATTCCAGTCTGATTATAGTCTGATTCCAGTCTGGTTATAGTCTGATTATAGTCTGATTCCAGTGTGATTTTAGTCTGATTCCAGTCTGATTCCAGTCTGATTATAGTCTGATTATAGTGTGGTTCCGGTCTGGTTCCGGTCTGCTTCCAGTCTGCTTCCAGTCTGGTTCCAGTCTGGTTCCGGTCTGGTTCCAGTCTGGTTCCAGTCTGGTTCTGGTCTGCTTCCAGTCTGGTTCCAGTCTGGTTCCGGTCTGGTTCCAGTCTGGTTCCAGTCTGGTTCTGGTCTGGTTCTGGTCTGGTTCCAGTGTTTGAGTGTAAAGCTCCAGAGTTAAACCTGAACAGAAACGTGGACTTCATGGCCGTTCTGGACCAGTTCTCCGGCTGCGGCCCGGTGTGCTCACCTCCAGCGGGACTCGAACTCGCATCTTTATACATCCTGCTCTTGATTTTTCAAACAAGTCTTTAAAACCAGGAAGTCTGTATCTTAGAGGTCAAAGGTCGATTTTCCATGAGCCTGAATCCCGGGTCGGAGTGAGGTCACTGAACTGGTCCAGGAAGCAGAACCCGATGTGGAACCTGAGCTCAAGAGAACATCAGAAACGTTCCACCGTCTGTCTCTGGACCGCTGGAGGACCGAGCTGGTTCTCTGTGGAACCTTGCAGAACGTCTCCTCGCCTCAGCGCCGAGTCTGGACCAGGACCAGGACCAGGACCAGGAGGACCAGTGTGGAGGTTCTGGTGAACCAGGTTCTCCTGAGGTCCTCGGAGGACAGACGCTCCAGGACTCACTGGGAGACGGAACCCGTTCTGCTTCGACTGTCTGCCTGAAGACAGTCCATCTGTCCGTCCCTTCATCTGCCGTCATGAGGAGGACAGGAGGACAGGACACTGTCCCTCAGCTGGAGGACGGCTCTCTGTCCTGCTGTGTCCCCACTCAGTCTCATTCTGTCCTCACTGTGTCTCTGTCTGTCCAGCCGTCCTCTGCTTCTGCTCTTCCTCTTCAGGCTCTGCAGGTCTGAGTTCCACACACACACACACACACACACACACACACACTCTGAGCCACTGCAGTGGACAGTGGAGGGTCTCAGCCGACTGAGACGTCCTCAGAGCAGGACAGAGCAGGTCCTTCATGTCCACCACAGTCAGACTGGACAGCTCCACTGTGGACAGTTTACCCCTGGACAGTATGTCCTGCAGCCATGGACACTCTGTGGACACTGTGGACACTCCGTGGACACTCTGTGGACACTGTGGAACCTGTTTCTGTCTTAAAGCCCTGGTTTTATTTCAGATTCATGTTTTCATCCAGTTTTGTTTTTACTTTTTCTATTATTGTTCTGACCACGAGTCCCCCCGTTACTTTCATTACCCCCCCCCCCCCCGTCCCCCTGTCCCCCCGTCCCCCCGTCCCCCTGTCCCTGTACATTTCTCTGCTGTGAAAATAATAAAGTCTATTCTATTCTAAATACCTGCTGATAAAGATTTTAATTCCTTGCAGTAAAGATCGCAGCCGAACAGGAACGAGGAACATCATGAAGCCGTCAGAATGGATCATATTACTGTAATAAAATGACTCAGTGATAAAGTAGATCCGTGTGTGTGTGTGTGTGTGTGTGTGTGTGTGTGTGTGTGTGTGTGTGTGTGTGTGTGTGTGAGAGAGAGAGAGAGACCCTGAAGACAGAGCTTCAGTTTACTTTAAACCTGGAAGGCATTACTGAGGGATTAGCTAAGATGGACTGACGTCAGCGTCAGATGACGTCATCAGGGCGCGAGCGTCAACAGGAAGTGTGCGTGACGGCGCCACGCCCCCTGACCGACCCGCAGCTTCACATGTCTCATTTAAACAGATGATCCCTCAAACAGCGCGGGGTCTGCGGAGTTTCCTGGACTAACCCGCCTCCTCCGAACCCGAGGAGCCCGGAGGCTCCTCCTGCTCCGGTGAGCTGGCTGACGGCTAACCGACGGCTAACTGACTGCTAACTGCTAACTGACTGACTGACTGCTAACTGACTGCTAACTGCTAACTGACTGACTGACTGCTAACTGACTGCTAACTGCTAACTGACTGACTGACCGCTAACTGACCGCGCCGTGGCGCTGGTGATTCGCTTCAGTTCTATTTTCTGCGCCGCCGCTTCAAAACCTCTAAAAATCACTTTCGTTGAGAAAGCACCAGACAGGAAGTTACGCTGGAAGTTTCAAAATAAAACACAATTCGCGACCTCATGGACGTAGCTTTTTTTCTATATGTTGTTATTACGCCGCCACGGGAGGCTCGAGCATCAGGTCAGCAGGGTCAGCAGGGTCACCAGGGTCAGCAGGGTCAGCAGGGTCCCAGACAGTAGCGAACCCGGAAATGACCGTTTTTACATAGAATAAACCATACAGAAGGAACTATTGGATAAAGAAAAGCTCTCATTTGAGATCAAAACATAAACCATGTACTCGCCCTGCTGGAAGTACTGTAGTCCATGGGCCAGACCAGATATCAGTACCACTCAGGGTGACGAAGGTTCCTTATATTTTTTGAAAAGATCTACGTCTGTAGATGATATTTTGGTACGATAGACCTTCCAGAGTGGGAGCTAAATGATAGTTATCAGCTCATGAAGCATACCCGCCCCTTCAAGAAATTGCATTTCAGATTCCGGTGCGTATCCTGCTTTAGACTGGTGTACAGGACATCTGTCAATGCTTCACAACACTGTCTCTGGTATCACTGTAAAGGGAGTGATGTAACCTTTCATTCAAGATGAAATGGGAACCTTTCTGACCAATATAGAGGTTACTAGAACTCCTTGAACTGTCTAAACTTAAGCGAAAAATACAATTTTCGCCTTTTTTTAGGTTTTATATGTTATATATATATATATATATATATATATATATATATATATATATATATATATTTTTTTTTTTTTTTTTAAGAAACCATGTGAATGTTTGTCCTTACCATGAAGGAAATAAGGTCACCACAGTGGGATAAGGAAGTTTGAGTTTAATGAGCAACATATTGAAGTATTAAACAGAGCAGCCTTATAATGAACTCCTAGCAGTTTCACTCAAACGCCTCGTCTCGCTCATCTTCTGACTCCTCCAGTTCCAGCTCAGTTTCTGGTTGCTGCATGTCTGCAGCCGCCACATATCCGTGCATGCCAGTCCACTTGATAAGCATGTGCAGCTTGGCGTTTTGCATGAATGGACACAGTTGCATGTCAGCAGTTCCAGGACTGCATGTGGTGCAGGCGGAGAGCGCATCCAGTACACTGCCAGCTTGCCTTCCTCTTCTTTCCATCTGTGCTCTGGAGGATCTGGGACCACAGGGGTCGGCTGCAGACTGCTCTTCCAGATGGCTGCCTGATAGTTGGCACGTGGCCTCAAAAGCAGTCATCACAGCCGAAGACACTGATGTCATGGTGCTTTGTCTTGTTCCAGAGAATTCAGGACTTTACATGTCACATGTACGCCGCAAACAGCAGCACGGTAGAGGTGAACCACCTGCGCTCCCAGCTCTTCTGTACCAGAAGGGGAGAGATGGAGTCCAGCCAGCCGCCGCCATGTAGAGACCGTCTCTTCCTGCATGTTGAACGAGCCAACATGACAGTTCAAGGAGTTCTAGTAACCTCTGTATTGGTCAGAAAGGTTCCCATTTCATCTTGAATGAAAGGTTACATCACGTCCTTTACAGTGATACCAGAGACATTGTTGTGAAGCATTGACAGATGTCCTGTACACCAGTCTAAAGCAGGATACGCACCGGAATCTGAAATGCAATTTCTTGAAGGGGCGGGTATGCTTCATGAGCTGATAACTATGATTTAGCTCCCACTCTGGAAGGTCTATCGTACCAAAATATCATCTACAGACGTAGATCTTTTCAAAAAATATAAGGAACCTTCGTCACCCTGAGTGGTACCGACAAGTGAAAATCTGGGGTAATTTCATTTCATTTCATTTCATTTATTTCTTTCTTTGTTTGTTTGGGACAGTGCATGTTAATGGACATAAAAGTAAACATGCCAGATTGTAGCCGAGAGGCTAATTTCCATCTGAAGTCCCACCGGGCTGGGGTCAGGGAATACAATACATAAAAGAAACAAACATTTACATTAACATTTAACAGTTGAAACAAAATGAAGACAAAACACATGACACATGGAACAAGAGGAAAAAGACAAGGAAGAAGACAATAGAAAATCATACAATATAAAAACAAAGAATAGCATTCACACAGTGCAAACCTTTCACTGTCATTCATGCTCACCATCCTACAGTTAAAACTAGGCCTGGGCGATTATATGATCGTGATTGGTGATCGCGATTAATTTCCAGTCGATCACGGTGATCAGCTGAGAGCACATTTACTCGATCAGACACGGCAGAAATGTGCGTGACCACAGCCAATCACAGTCGACTTTTCCCTGCTGAACATCCGTCTGTAAGTTGTCTGAGAAGTAAACAGAGATGAGCTGAACGTGGAGCAGCGAAGCAGAGGAAGTCAGCCCTGCCTCGGCGTTATCCTCTGAAGACGAGGCTGCTGCTGACAGGACAGGCTGCTGCTGACAGGACAGGCTGCTGCTGACAGGACAGGCTGCTCCACCCGCTCCGCTGCTAGCTCACTGCTGCTAGCACACCGCTGCTAGCACACCGCTGCTAGCTCACCGCTGCTAGCTCACCGATCCGCAAAGAATCTGGTCTTTTGAGTCCAGGAACTACTTGTGATACACTTTAACTAACGATCGTTCAGTTCTTCTCTTTTACTGAAAAAACGGTGCATCGCAGGATTTTATTGTCTTGGTGCTAGATTTTTTTTTCCCATTTACTGCACTGTTCAGTGAGATTGTTCTTATACTTTTCTATGTTTATATTATTTAATTTGCATTGCTATTTGCTTGGTTTGTTAATAAAATGTTAAACTATTCTATAGTTCTAGTTTTCAGTGCAGATGCTTTAAAACTGGTTTTAAAACAATATAACATATCGTGATTTTAATCGAGATTGAATGATATGGAAAAAAAAAATCGTGATCATTTTTTTGCTATATCGCCCGGCCCGAGTTAAAACTGATATTCCCTTGTATTATTTCAGGGTGACTCTCTAATGGTCACACGAGTGTTGCTGTAACAGCATTCTTTAAGTTGTCTCTTGAAGGAGACATCGGTGGAACTTTCTCTTACTGTCATCAGTAGAACGTTCCAGCTGGAGCAGCCCTTAATGGAGAGCACATTCTTTGAGAATTCGCAATCACGATATTGCACTTAATAATAATAATAATAATAATAATGCATTGGTTTTGTACAGCGCTTTTCAGGACACTCAGAGACGCTTCACACTGCATTCTTCATTCTCTCCACACTGGGTGGAGCTGAGCTGCTGCTGTAGCCACAGCTGCCCTGGGGGGGGCAGACTGACAGCCAGTCTGCGCCGTCGGCCCCTCCCACCTCCAACCATTCACTCTCACAACTTTCATACTAGGCAACGTGGGTGAAGTGTCTTGCCCAAGGACACAACGACAGTTTTACGGGGGATCGAACCGCCAACCTTCCGGTTATAAGACGACCCGCTCTACCACCTGAGGTACCGCCGCCCCCCACTTCACAGCCGCCCCCCACTTCACAGCCGCCCCTTACTGTGGAGCGACCGCTGTAAGCTGGACTGTTGTTTGATAAATCCATGAAGCGGTGGCGGGGCCAAGCCGTTCAGAGCTCTATATACCAGACAATTATTCTTAAAGGTTTTAAAACTTTCGAATGATAAAAATTAGAATTTCTCTAGTAGAGCACATATATGGAACGACTGAGGTAAAGCTGCTCTGGTGGTTTTAGTGCAGTGACACCAGCAAAGGACCAAACCGTGACGCAGTATTCAATGTGAGAGAATATCAGGAAATGAAGACAAGACTTAGCTCTGAGGCAACTGTTGTTGTGATACTGGGCTATACAAAAATAAATAAATACATAAATAAATAAACTTTGCTGCCTCTGTAGTAATGAACGGCCGGATTTGTTTAAAGTTTTGTAGATTCAATCTGATGGTATTTGCAACTTTTTTTATATGTTTTTTGAAAGTGAGGATGGAATCTAAGATAACCCCAAGATATTTAAAGTGGGTTACCAATTCCAACTCCTCTCCATTCAGAAATACATTAGATCCGTCTTGCTTTACTTTTTGTTTGCTGAATATCGCGCAGACTGTATTTTTGGAGTTAAGCAGAAAGCAATGTTGTCTAAGCCAACGGTGGACTCTGGGAAGTCCTTCTGTAAAACTGGCGGTGATGGTGATGGGTCAGAACCATGGACTGCTGTAAACCACAGAGCAATGTGGCTGGACGAGCAGAGCGACCCTGCAGAAGCGAAATGAGGCGTGGTTTTTTTATTATTATTATTTTCTGTGTATATCATGTGTTGTTGGTGTGATATCTAGAGCACTCGAGCCTCAGCCCTCCTCATCCGGACGGCGCGGCGCTCCCGGTGTGCGTTGACTTCAGAGCAAGACGCTGCGCCGCGCTTTGGCGTTCGGTGGAAATTAGGGCTGACTGACAGCTGACTGACTGACTGACAGCTGACTGACAGCTGACTGACAGCTGACTGACAGCTGACTGACAGCTGACTGCGAGCCGCCGCCGTCCTGCTGTCGGAGCGTCGGTCCGCTTCTCTTCTTGCAGATTTGAGCTGTAAAGAGTTGAATCCTGGTCCTGAAGGTTATCTTGGCAAGTTAAATCTGGCTGCTCTGGGCAGCGTTCTGATTGGACCGCCGGGGTCAGTGCAGCGTTCTGATTGGACCGCCGGGGTCAGTGCAGCGTTCTGATTGGACCGCTGGGGTCAGTGCAGCGTTCTGATTGGACCGCCGGGATCTGTGCAGCGTTCTGATTGGACCGCCGGGGTCAGTGCAGCGTTCTGATTGGACCGCCGGGATCTGTGCAGCGTTCTGATTGGACGAGGCGGCCGTGACGTTGTGACGTCTCCAAGAAGTAAACGTCTTTCTCTCTGGTCCTGGCTGTTCTGCCTCGATCCGCTCGTTTCACTTTATCCAGTTCTTCTAAAACCGCCGATAAATAAACCGTCTCCCTACGAGTCGGACCGCCGGCCGCCATCTTGAAAGATTGCGTCATCAGAATGACGTCGCCTCATTGGCAGATAATTCTGATCCAGGTGAGAAAAAAGCGGAAGAAACTTCATTCTGAATCAAGTTTCCGGGCGTTTCCGTGGAGACGTCAGAGCCGACGGAGGCTCAGCAGTCAGTCAGTCCCTGAGCATGACCCTTGACCTTCTGCAGGTCCCTGAAGGTCGGACTGTGGCGGCAATCAATCCAGACGGCTGAAGAGAACTCGGCTCCCATTGGCTCGTTTCAGCTCCGCCTCTGTGTGGGCGGAGTCATGTCCAGGTGACCCCGAAGTCTAAGTGACGTCCGTCTCCGTGCGTCTCCGTGCGTCTCCATCCGGTTCATCTGGTTCGGTCCGGTTCGGTCCGGTTCGGTCCGGTGCAGCTGGTTCCGTCCGGTTCGGTCCGGTTCTGTCTGGTGCAGCTGGTTCTGTCCGGTTCGGTCCGGTTCGGTCCGGTGCAGCTGGTTCCGCCCGGTTCGGTCCGGTTCTGTCCGGTGCAGCTGGTTCTGTCTGGTTCGGTCCGGTTCGGTCCGGTGCAGCTGGTTCTGTCTGGTTCGGTCCGGTTCTGTCTGGTGCAGCTGGTTCTGTCCGGTTCGGTCCGGTTCGGTCCGGTGCAGCTGGTTCCGCCCGGTTCGGTCCGGTTCTGTCCGGTGCAGCTGGTTCTGTCTGGTTCGGTCCGGTTCTGTCCGGTGCAGCTGGTTCTGTCTGGTTCGGTCCGGTTCGGTCCGGTTCGGTCCGGTCCGGTTCGGTCCGGTTCGGTCCGGTGCAGCTGGTTCTGTCCGGTTCTGTCCGGTTCGGTCCGGTTTGGTCCGGTTCGGTCCGGTGCAGCTGGTTCTGTCCGGTTCGGTCCGGTTCGGTCCGGTTTGGTCCGGTTCTGTCTGGTGCAGCTGGTTCTGTCCGGTTCGGTCCGGTTCTGTCCGGTGCAGCTGGTTCTGTCTGGTTCGGTCCGGTTCGGTCCGGTTTGGTCCGGTTCGGTCCGGTTCGGTCCGGTGCAGCTGGCTGCTCCTTGTCGTGGTTCTGTTCGTCTTCTTGTTTGGTCGGGTTTAGAAATGGCGGCTGGACTCTCGGGACCCAGCCTGACCCGGTCTGACCCGTCTGCCGGCGTCTCGTCTGGACCGGACTGTCTCCGAGCTGAAGGGACGGCAGGGGAACCTGGTGGGTCCGGACTCGGACCGGGAGCCTGCTGGGCGGGTCTCATGCCGTCTCTCCGCTGCACCAGATGCTGCTCCGGTGGTTGCGGTCCGCCTGGGGACCCGGCGGGTCTGCATGGACCGGACCGGTCTGCGTTTCCGCCTCGGCCTCGTTCTCCCGGTTCTCCCGGCCCGGCGCGCCCAAACCCGGAACCGGGACGTGGTGGAGTCCGCGGATGGTTCCGGAGACGTCCCGTCGGCCCGGTTCTGGTGAGTTGAGGGGGATTTCGGCGGACCCCCGGGTCTGGACCCCGTCCAGGTGGGACCAGCGGCGCCGATACTCCACCACCATCATGAGGTCCGTGTTGAAACCGGGTCTGAAGGCGGCGCCGGGTCCCGGGAAGAGGCCTCCGAAGGGACCGCGGACCAAGCAGCCGTCCCGATCCAACCAGCCGTCCCAGAACCAGGACCGGGTGAGGACCGGGACCGTGACCGGGACCCGGGCTCTGCTCCCCGCCGCCCCTCACCGGTCCCGGTCCCGGTCCCGTTCTGCAGGACCTGATGCAGTGCATCGCCTTCGCCACGGCGGACCAGTACCACCTGCCCACCCTGAGCCAGGACCTGCTGGGCCGCGGCTTCCAGGAGGTGGACCTGCCCCGAGGTAGGGGTCCGGGTCTGGGTTTGGGTCCGGGTCCGGATCCGGGTCCGGGTCCACTCAGCTGTCCCCTGGTCTTCCAGACGCCTCCAACATTCTGGTGATCCGGTCCGACGCGGCGGCCAAGCCGGACGACGGCGCTCTGATGTTCTTCTTCAGGTACTGACGTTCCGTTGAGCAGAATATGGACCGAAACCGTCCCCACAGCGGTCTGTCCAGGTCCAGCCGGTCCAGGCCCAGGCCCCTGGCCGAGGACTGGACCTGGACTGACCTTGTCCCCCCGGTCTTCTCAGGGAGGGCTCGGTCGTCTTCTGGAACGTGGAGGAGAAAACGGTGAGGAGTCCAGCTGTTCCGGGTTCTCGGCCCGGTTCTCGGCCCGGTTCTCGGCCCGGTTCTCGGCCCGGTTCTCGGCATCGTGCTGACGTCCTTCGTCTCTGCAGCTCAAGAAGGTTCTGAGGATCCTGGAGAACCACGAGATCCAGCCCTACGAAGTGGCCTTGGTCCACTGGGAGAACGAGGAGATCAGCTACACCGTGGGACCGTAGGGACCGCCTCCGCCCATCTGTCCTCCGTCTGTCTCCGTCTCCGTCCCTGCTCAGGCTGGGTCTCGTCTGTCCAGGGGACACACCAAGCTGGACCGGGGGAACTTCGTCCTCAGTGACGCCGCGCCGCCGCAGGACGCCGTTCTGGAGAAGTTCGCCTTTTCAAACGCGCTGTGCCTGTCAGGTAAGGCCCCGGACCCGGACCCGGACCCGGGACCCCCTGAGGACCCCCCAGGTCTACCTGGTCCCCCTGCTGACCGTGCTGTCCTCTGTCCTCGTCCCTCAGTGAAGCTGGCCATCTGGGAGGTTTCATTAGACGACTTTGTGGAGTCGATCCAGTCGATTCCTGAGGTAAGAGCCCCCCCCCCCCCCCCCCCCCCCCCCCCGCTGTCTCCTCCACCCCCCCTCCTCCCCCCTCCACCCCTGCCTCCTCCTCCACCCGTCCAGTCTCTCTGCTGTCCCTCCAGACCCTGAAGTCCGGGTCCCGGGTCCGGCTGTCCTCGGCAGACGTGATGCAGAAGATCGGAGAACTCTTGTCTCTGAGGTGAGCTTCGTCCCGCAGCGTCTCCGTCCCCCGTCCTCTGGGTCCTGGTCTGAAGCGTCCCCCGTCCTCTGGGTCCTGGTCTGAAGCGTCCCCCGCTGCGGTTCCGTCCCCACAGACACGTCATCAACCTGCGGTCCGACCTGCTGCTGACCCCGGACTTCTACTGGGACCGCGAGAACCTGGAGCGGCTCTACGAGCAGACCTGCCGCTTCCTGAGCATCAGCCGCCGCGTCAACGTAGGGACGGACGGGGGGGACGAGGGGACAACGTAGGGACGGAGGGGGACGAGTCAATGTAGGGACGGCGGGAATGGAGGGGACGGAGGGGATGAGGGGGACGGAGGGGACGAGGGGGACGGAGGGGACAAGGGGGACGGAGGGGATGAGGGGGACGGAGGGGATGAGGGGGATGGAGGGGACAAGGGGGACGGATGGGGACGGAGGGGGACGGGACAACGTAGGGATGGCGGGGACGAGGGGGATGGAGGGGACAGAGGGGGACGGAGGGGAAGAGGGGGACGAAGGGGACAAAGGGGACGAGGGAACAAGGGGGACGGATGGGGATGGAGGGGACAAAGGGGATGGAGGGGACGGAGGGGGACGGGACAACGTAGGGATGGCGGGGACGAGGGACGGAGGGGGACAGAGGGGGATGGAGGGGACGAGGGGGACGGAGGGGGACAGAGGGGGACGGAGGGGACGAGTCAATGTAGGGACGGTGGGGATGGAGGGGACGGAGGGGACAGAGGGGGACGGGTCAATGTAGGGGACGGTCAGGACGTAGGAGACATCTCTGAAGCAAACTCAGTAATACTGAGAGACGCAAGTTTCATGGTGACCCTGTGGTCCTGGCCCTGGTCCCGGTCCTGTCCCGGTCCTGACCCGGTCCTGACCCGGTCCCGGTCCTGACCCTGGTCCCGGTCCTGACCCGGTCCCTGGTCCTGACCCGGTCCCGGTCCTGACCCGGTCCCGGTCCTGACCCGGTCCCGGTCCTGTCCCTGGTCCCGGTCCTGGCTCTGGTCCTGACCTGGTCCCGGTCCTGACCCGGTCCTGACCCGGTCCTGACCTGGTCCTGACCCGGTCCCGGTCCTGTCCCGGTCCTGACCCGGTCCTGACCCGGTCCCGGTCCTGACCCGGTCCCGGTCCTGACCCGGTCCCGTCCTGCCTCCAGGTGGTGAATGAGAAGCTGCAGCACTGCTCTCAGCTGACGGACCTGATGAGGAGCCACCTGAGCGAGAAGCACAGCCTGAGGCTGGAGAGGATGATCGTCTTCCTCATCACCATCGAGGTGAGGGCGGGGCCACGGAGGGGCGGGGCTACAGGGGAGGGCGGAGCGTCTTCCTCATCACCATCGAGGTGAGGGCGGGGCCACGGGGAGGGGCGGGGCCACCGGGGGCGGGGCGGATTACAGCCCAGCCGGCCTCCCGGGGGGGTGGGGGGGGCTCTCCAGGGGCCGAGCTGCTCGGTGCTCGGTCGACTGGACTGCAGCTGCTCACCAACTCGGCCAAAAGCCTTTTTTTTAATCACGCTGCAGCTGCGGCGACGATTTGCACAGTTTTTTTCGTGCCGCTGCGCCGCTTCTCCTCAGCAGCAGGGGGGGTTAGGTTAGGTTAGGTTAGGTCTCTGTCACTGTGCAGCTGCTTCGGTGCTTCGGCTCCTGGGGCGCAGCCGGGGAGACTTATTTTACTCATTTTAATATGTTCTTGATTATTATTGACAGTTAATAATACCACTATTTTGTGTGTGTTGGTGTGTGTGTGTGTGTGTGTGTGTTTATCAGGGAAATGAGGCGGAGTGTGAGTGAGAGGGAGCTGCTGAAATGCGCACCGTAAAAATTAAATAAATTTTAAAACCTGATTTGAGGCATTAATAAAGCAGACATGAGGCATTAGAAGGTTTGCTGATCCTCTGGGCTTAATCCTTTGTTTATTTATCTTCATTTCTAATCCATTAGATTACAGAGAAACAGCCTGTTGTGCTCCTGAGCAAAAACACAGCAACATGTGTGCTGGTCTGGCTGAGCGCTCGGCCTTTGGAGGGGGGGGATGCTGGCAGTTCTAGTGTTCATCATTTTAGTTCTGGTGTTCATCATTATTTCCCTCCATTCCGATGCTGACGCTCATCTCCACTACAGGAATCAGCAGAGAGCTCATCCCTCAGGTCATTCATTCATTTCAGCTTCTCCGTCAGCGTGACCCCCCCCCCCCCCCCCCCCCCCCCACCCCTGCAGCAGCAGACTGTGAGGACTGTGAAGAGCCTGGCAGAGAAATGAAGTTCTGCAGTACGGAGGAGGAAACAGTGAAATGTCTTATGGTGCATTCACACCGGACGCGTCGCGGGCGTCGTCGACGCTCGGGACGCCTCGACGCTGACACTTGTGACGCTTTAAACACGACGCTTGACACCGGGTGGTCACAAAGCTCGCGACGCTCTTGATGCACGTCAGTTAATTGGCGCGCTGGAGGATGATTTCTGTTTCCAGCTCTGGCGGATCGCATCAGCAGAGCGGCTCGGCTTTATTTGTTAAATAAAGCTAGACCGCGTCGTCATCGGAAAAGTGGCTATTGGCTGCTCTGCTCCTCTCTGCTCTGCCTGCAGCAGGGGGCGCTGCTGAGACTGACCGCTGTGAGCGCTTTGGGACGGGGGAGGGGCTCACGCAGCACCCGCTGCTCATTGACGACAGCAACGAGACGTCCTGTCACGTCTCCAGAGCACCAGAGAAGGTTGCTAGATTTGTCGCTAGTTGCTTTTGACAAAAAAAACGTCGCCAAGAGGCTTTGGAAAGTCGCCAGATTTAGCAAGAAAGTCGTCAAGTTAGCAACACTGGCCGGCCGGCCCGCATCGGTGCTCGGATCACTCGTAGTGACGTAGCACCGGAGGGATCGTCTCTGATTGGTTGACGCTCAGCGGCAGCGCGTCGAAAGTTCAGTTTTCCCAACTCTCAAAAAGCGACGCTCATGACGCTCCTGATGCGCCGCCCCGCCGCCCGCCGCTCCACGACGCTCGTCCACCACAGACTTTGCATAGAAAAGCGCCGCTCACGACGCTTGCGACGCGTCCGGTGTGAACACACCATTAGAGTCTGACCTCCGCGTCTGATAATCAGACAGTTATTCATGTGTTTCTGTTTTGGGTTTGTTTTCTTCCTTTGAGCAGATAGCGTGACAAACACAAGCTGCTCATTTAAATCACTAAATATCTTAAATCATTATTTTTGTCCACAGATTGGACAGATAGTTTACACCAGAATAAAAACAGGTTTAGCTGAGATTAGGAAACGTTTCATTATACGTCCGCTCTGCCGCTCTGAAGGCTCAGACTCCTCCAGTTTTTATTATTTAAATTTTTATTACATTTTTATTAAGTACTTTATTATATTTCAAATATTTTATTATCGTTGCACTACGATTCCCAGAATGCCTTGGGGACCGGTCACATGACCAGACAACCGCTAAGCGCTCGTAGCTAAGCTACTCGGTTCAAAAAACTGTGCAAATCGTCGCTGCAGCCGCATCGTGATAAAAATAAAGAGGCTTTTGGCCGAGTTGGTGAGCAGCTGCAGTCCAGTCGACCGAGCAGCTCGGCCCCTGGAGCCCCCCCCCCCCCCCCCCCCCCAGGGCCGACTTGGACTGGTGCCGACCTGACTGTATCCCGGGCGGGGCCACGGGGGAGGGGGGATCGTCTTCCTCATCACCCTTGAGGTGAGGGGCGGGGCCACGGGGTTGGGGCGGGGCTATAGAGTATTTGCAGCTGACGTCACACACCCGGCCTCGCAGTGCATGCTGGGCAGTCGCCGCCATGTTGGAGTGAAAACAGACATTGCGGCTGGCGCTGCTTCCCTCCGTTCTGTCAGAGCAGCTGCAGACGGAAACGAGCACAGAGCGGTGAGGAGGTAGAACATGGAGCGTCTGGCTGAACAGCTGAGGTTCCAGAGAGAAACGTGACCTGAGCTGCTGTGAGTGAAGCTGGGTTCTGGTTGGTTCTGGTCCAGACGGGAGGCGGTGGCTCAGAGAGGATTCTGCTGCTGCCTCTGAAACTTCCGTAGAGACCCAGCATGGTGGAGCAGACGGTTCTGGTTCTGGAGGGTTCTGGGTCTGGATCAGCGGGTGGGGGGGCGTGTTGGATTGTAAAGTTGCTGTAAGACAACCCTGGGGGGTCGAGGTGCCGCTGCAGCGCCAGTGAGATGAAGGCTTCTGGTCTGAGACGGGAATCGTCCTCATGCTGCGTTCACACCGGACCGCTTTTCTCTGCAAAGTCTGTGGTGGACGAGCGGCGGCGGGCGGCGGGGGGCGGGGGGCGGGGGGCGGGGCGTCAGGAGCGTCAGGAGCGTCGACTTTTCAAGTGTTTCGAGCGTTTCGAGCGTCGACGCCCACGACGCTCGTCCCCGGCGTCAGGAGCGTCGTGAGCGTCGCTTTTTGAGAGTTGGGAAAACTGAACTCTCGACGCGCTGCCGCTGGGCGTCAACCAATCAGAGACGATCCCTCCGGTGCTACGTCACTACGAGTGATCCGAGCACCGATGCGGGCCGGCCGGTGTTACCAACTTGACGACTTTCTCGCAAAATCTGGCGACTTTCCAAAGGCTCTTGGAGACTTTTTGTTTTGTCAGAAGCGACTAGCGACAAACCTAGCGGCCTCTTCTGGCGCTGTGGAGACGTGACAGGACGTCTCGCTGCTGTCCTCAATGAGCAGCGGGTGCCGTGAGCCCCTCCCCCGTCCCAAAGCTCTCACAGCGGTCAGTCTCAGCAGCGCCCCCTGCTGCAGGCAGAGCAGAGAGGAGCAGACCAGCCAATAGCCACTTTTCCGATGACGACGCGGTCTAGCTTTATTTAACAAATAAAGCCGAGCCGCTCTGCTGATGCGATCCGCCAGAGCTGGAAACAGAAATCAGCCTCCAGCGCGCCGATAAACTGACGCGCGTCGAGAGCGTCGCGACCACCTGGTGTCGAGCGTCGCGAGCGTCGCGACCACCTGGTGTCGAGCGTCGTGACCACCTGGTGTCGAGCGTCGCGACCACCTGGTGTCGAGCGTCGCGACCACCTGGTGTCGAGCGTCGCGACCACCTGGTGTCGAGCGTCGCGACCACCTGGTGTCGAGCGTCGCGACCACCTGGTGTCGAGCGTCGTGACCACCTGGTGTCGAGCGTCGTGACCACCTGGTGTCGAGCGTCGTGACCACCTGGTGTCGAGCGTCGCGAGCGTCGTGACCACCTGGTGTCGAGCGTCGTGACCACCTGGTGTCGAGCGTCGTGACCACCTGGTGTCGAGCGTCGTGAACGTCGCGACCACCTGGTGTCGAGCGTCGCGACCACCTGGTGTCGAGCGTCGCGACCACCTGGTGTCGAGCGTCGCGAGCGTCGCGACCACCTGGTGTCGAGCGTCGCGAGCGTCGTGACCACCTGGTGTCGAGCGTCGTGACCACCTGGTGTCGAGCGTCGTGACCACCTGGTGTCGAGCGTCGCGAGCGTCGTGACCACCTGGTGTCGAGCGTCGCGACCACCTGGTGTCGAGCGTCGTGACCACCTGGTGTCGAGCGTCGTGAGCGTCGCGACCACCTGGTGTCGAGCGTCGCGAGCGTCGCGACCACCTGGTGTCGAGCGTCGCGACCACCTGGTGTCGAGCGTCGTGACCACCTGGTGTCGAGCGTCGCGAGCGTCGCGACCACCTGGTGTCGAGCGTCGCGACCACCTGGTGTCGAGCGTCGCGACCACCTGGTGTCGAGCGTCGCGACCACCTGGTGTCGAGCGTCGCGACCACCTGGTGTCGAGCGTCGCGACCACCTGGTGTCGAGCGTCGTGACCACCTGGTGTCGAGCGTCGTGAGCGTCGCGACCACCTGGTGTCGAGCGTCGCGAGCGTCGCGACCACCTGGTGTCGAGCGTCGTGAGCGTCGCGACCACCTGGTGTCGAGCGTCGCGAGCGTCGCGACCACCTGGTGTCGAGCGTCGCGACCACCTGGTGTCGAGCGTCGTGACCACCTGCTGTCGAGCGTCGCGAGCGTCGCGACCACCTGGTGTCGAGCGTCGCGACCACCTGGTGTCGAGCGTCGCGACCACCTGGTGTCGAGCGTCGCGACCACCTGGTGTCGAGCGTCGCGACCACCTGGTGTCGAGCGTCGCGACCACCTGGTGTCGAGCGTCGTGAGCGTCGCGACCACCTGGTGTCGAGCGTCGCGAGCGTCGCGACCACCTGGTGTCGAGCGTCGTGACCACCTGGTGTCGAGCGTCGCGAGCGTCGCGACCACCTGGTGTCGAGCGTCGCGACCACCTGGTGTCGAGCGTCGCGACCACCTGGTGTCGAGCGTCGCGACCACCTGGTGTCGAGCGTCGCGAGCGTCGCGACCACCTGGTGTCGAGCGTCGTGAGCGTCGCGACCACCTGGTGTCGAGCGTCGCGACCACCTGGTGTCGAGCGTCGTGACCACCTGGTGTCGAGCGTCACGAGCGTCGTGACCACCTGGTGTCGAGCGTCGTGCTCGAAGCATCACAAGCGTCAGCTTGGAGGCGTCCCGAGCGTCGATGCGTCCGGTGTGAACGCAGCATCACAGCTCGTTGGTCTCTGTCCTCTGGTCGAAGTGGAGCAGCTGGACCCGGTTCAGGGTCCGCCGGGGACCGGGTACCGTTTGTTGGTTTGACTTCCTGTTAGACTGGCGTCAGCAGGTTCCAGGAAACGGGTCATTTTCTCATTTTTTCATTTTTGGGCAAAAACAAAAAAATGAGAATTCAACTCGTGTCTTCTTTTTTTCCGTTCTGACAAAACGGATTTTCTGCTCATTATTTCCTTCACGACGGGTGGGCGGGGCTTACACCGCTCTCGCTTCGGATTGGCTCATGTCTGCTCTGTGCTCCTCGGAGTGAAGGTGTGTCTGACTGTAGCTGCAGGACTGTGACACCTCAGGAGAGTGCTCAGCGTCACACAGACTCACTCTGCTGCACTCTTTCCACCCCCGACTTCATGACAGCAGTTTTAAAAAGTGAGCAGCAGGGGGCGCCCTGCGTGCTTCCCCTCCCCAGTCTGTTCCTGCTCAGTAGAAAACTGGAAACGCTGAAGAAAAGCAGCTTATTGTGAGATCGTGTGAACGTCGTCAGCAGGCTTCAGCACACATTTCAAACAGAACCTGCAGAAAAGAAGCAGGCTTCATTTTCACACCTGAACACTGAAACTGGAACCATCAGAACCAGAACCAGAACCAGAATGGTCTTATTGTTGTTATACAGTGTACAGTCGGATTGGACGGTTCCTTCTCTCCAGTTCAGGCGCAACAAATATAGCAGCGTTTGGCCACGCCCCCCTGTTCCGGACTGTAATGGTGATCTTTAATCTGAGATGAGCGTCGGTCCTGATCGGTGGTCAGTGTCCGGTCTGGTGGTCTCCTGGCAGCAGAGTGAACCCACGCTCCGACTGTCGTCATACTGCTGTAGGGGTGATGGGTGATGGTGATGGGGCGATGGAGTGGGGTGGGGGTGTGATGGTGATGGGGTGACGGCGTTGGTGTGACGGTGTAGGTGTGTCGGCCTGTGGATTTATGGAGTCTTTCTACATTGAAGACTCGTCCCAGACTCTGGACCGACCAATTAGCAAGTGTCTATTTATGGTTTTTAAATCAGGTGAAGAACCAATGAATCCAGTCTGTCTCACTCCTTCAGCTGCAGAAGGAGTGAGACATCAGGAGTGACGCGTTTGTCTGGAGTGAATAGGAAGGAACTGCCAGGAGTCTGACACTCTGACCTTTAACCAATCAGGACGTCTCCAGCAGAGACACTCTGACCTTTAACCAATCAGGACGTCTCCAGCGAGACGGAAGCTGCCGTGGATGTTGGACATTGAGGACCTGGACCAGTCCCGAGTTTCTCTCTCGTCTCTGTATTTGCGTGACTGTTCAGGACAGATGTTCACATCAGACTGCTGGAACACGTCTGGAGGCTGAAAGAAGCCGAGCGTGGATCCCTCCAGGCCCGACAAAACACAAGTGGTCTTCGAACTGATTTCACGAAGTTTGACGAACTCCATTACAACCGTGAAAACTGGAAGCAGAC
Source organism: Salarias fasciatus (assembly GCF_902148845.1). Classification (NCBI taxonomy): domain Eukaryota; kingdom Metazoa; phylum Chordata; class Actinopteri; order Blenniiformes; family Blenniidae; genus Salarias; species Salarias fasciatus. The sequence continues at coordinate 566,935 of NW_021941376.1, read as the reverse complement.
AATACAGTTAGCATTTCAACTCGCCGTATACAAACAGATCACGAACAAAACTAACAATACGCTAGAATACCTCGTCGGCCGCGTGCCTACAACGAAGGGGTATCATCATCGGATCCTGCTTCGTGTCTCTTGACGGAAAACTTCATTCTTTCGAGCCAAATGGCGAGGTAATTCAACACGCCGTGTCGCCGCCAACAGAGAAACAGCAGTCCAAACCGGAAGTGAACGGCGTTACGTCACCCTTATAACCGAGACCGAGACATGCAGCACCCAATAATCACTCTACAATTAAAACATATTTCTAATAACCCTCCAATAAATATGAAATTGCAAATAGAAACAACAATAATAAATAACTATGAGCACTAAAAACGATGCTTTTACAACGAGCCTTTCAGATTGAACTGTTTCCACAGTTTGCACCATTTGCTTGGTGAGCCAGCGGGCCAGCTCCACCCGGTCCGGGCTTGAGGGGCTGCTCATCCCGGTCCCAGACCCAGACCCAGACCCAGACCCAGACTCAGACCCAGACTCAGACTCAGACTCAGACTCAGACTCAAACCCAGACCCAGACCCAGACTCAGACTCAGACTCAGACTCAGACCCAGACCCAGATTCAGACCCAGACCCAGACCCAGACCCAGACCCAGACCCAGACCCAGACCCAGACTCAGACCCAGACTCAGACTCAGACTCAGACCCAGACCCAGACCCAGATCCAGACCCAGACTCAGACTCAGACCCAGACTCAGACTCAGACCCAGACTCAGACTCAGACCCAGACTCAGACTCAGACCCAGACCCAGACTCAGACCCAGACTCAGACTCAGACCCAGACCCAGACTCAGACTCAGACTCAGACTCAGACTCAGACCCAGACTCAGACTCAGACTCAGACTCAGACTCAGACCCAGACCCAGACCCAGACCCAGACTCAGACTCAGACTCAGACTCAGACCCAGATCCTTTATTGTCACTGGATCCACTTCAGGATAAGTGAAATATTGTCTCTGCAGTCTGAGTGTGAAAGTAAAAGCCAGGAATAAACTTTACACATTAAATAGAGCTGGAATACTATTTATATATATATATATATATATATATATATATATATATATATATATATATATATATATATATATATATATCGTCTGAAAGCAACAGTCAAGCAAGAGCAAGAGTCTGGAGGGTCTGGAGGGTCTGGAGGGTCTGAAGGGTCTGGAGGGTCTGGAGGGTCTGGAGGGTCTGGAGGGTCTGGAGGGTCTGGAGGGTCTGCGCTTGGTGAGTTTCTCACAGGAAAAGACGTTTTCGCGTGTCTTTCCGTGTAGAGAAGCTGGAGCTAAAGAGCTAAAGCTAGCCCTTAGAGACGCTAACGAAGCTCTGATTGGTTGAAGTTCGCTGTCAGTCAAAGTCCACAGGGGGAGAGGCGGGATTTCAGTGAAACGGAGCGTTTTCTCTTCCGGGTTTCAGAATTAGCCCCAGAAAATCTTTTATTTCACACAAAATGACTTTTCCTTAGCGCCAGAAATAAACTATTACCATGTTAATGACATTTCTAGGGTTTGGACGAGCTAAAGAAGCAGGATAGTGGTCCTTTAATACAACCTCTGCTAGAGGACAAGAAACAAGGCCAGCAGCTAGGGGGCGCCACAGCACACTAGAAGAAAGAACACACAGTGAGAGAGAGAGAGAGCGAGCCCTGTGAAGCTGGACCGGACCAAGATGGCGGCCGTGTTTCCCGCTGTGCCACGCCCCGGCGGGTCGACTCTTAATAACAGCAATAATAATAATAATAATAATAATAATAATAATAGTAATAAGTTTTATTTATAGCACACTTTATATTTGAATTCAAATCACAAAGTGCTCCAGCGGGTACAGGGTAAAAACACAGTGATCCAGTAGATCACAGTCCAGCGTACAGCGAGGTCGGCATGTCTTTCTGAAAGGACGGTCTTCAGTCCTTCTTTCTACGCGTCCAGCGTCTGAGTCCTGGGCTGGAGCAGACGGTGCTGCTGGCCTGACCGTCCGGGTGGAGGTGGGGGTGTGTGGGTGGAGCAGTTGAGTGGGCAGGTGGGGGCCGCTCCGTGCAGACAGTGGGGGGGGGCAGGAGGATCTAGTTCTCTATACGGGCCTGAATGGGAGCCAGTGGAGGATGTGAAGGATGGGAGTGATGTGCTCATGTTTCCGCCCCTCATCAGGACCCTGGTGACTCATCCTCACCCCTACATCCTGCAGGCAGGGGCTGAGGGGGGGGGGAGGAGGAGGAAGAGAAGGAAGAGGAGGGGGGAGGAGGAGGAGGAGGAGGAGGGGGGGGAGGAGGAGGAGGAGGAGGGGGAGGAGGAAGAGGAGGGGGGGGAGGAGGAGGAAGAGAAGGAAGAGGAAGAGGAGGAGGAAGAGGGGGGGGGGGAGGAGGAAGAGGAGGGGGGGGGGAGGAGGAGGAAGAGAAGGAAGAGGAAGAGGAGGAGGAAGAGGAGGGGGGGGAGGAGGAAGAGGAGGGGGGGGAGGAGGAGGAAGAGAAGGAAGAGGAAGAGGAGGGGGGAGGAGGAGGAAGAGAAGGAAGAGGAGGGGGGAGGAGGAGGAGGAAGGGGGGGGGAGGAGGAGGAAGAGAAGGAAGAGGAGGGGGGGAGGAGGAAGAGAAGGAAGGGGGGGAGGAGGAGGAGGAGGAAGAGGAGGGGGGGGGGAGGAGGAGGAAGAGGAGGGGGGGAGGAGGAGGAAGAGAAGGAAGGGGGAGGAGGAGGAGGGGGAGGAAGAGGAGGGGGGAGGAGGAGGAGGAGGAGGAGAAGGAAGAGGAGGGGGGGAGGAGGAGGAAGAGAAGGAAGAGGAGGGGGGAGGAGGAGGAGGAAGAGAAGGAAGAGGAGGGGGGAGGAGGAGGAGGAGGAGGAGGAGGAGGAGGAGGAGGAGGAGGAGGAGGAAGAGGAGGGGGGGAGGAGGAGGAAGAGGGGGAGGAAGAGGGGGAGGAGGAGGAGGAGGAGGGGGGGGAGGAAGAGGAGGGGGGGGGAGGAGGAAGAGAAGGAAGAGGAGGGGGGGGGGGGAGGGGGAGTGGAACCAGAGCCAGAGGCCTTCATCATCTCTGTAGGCAGAAACCAGGTTGAAATGTGTCGTAGAGATGATTGTTCTTGAGGTGGAGATGAAGCTGGGAGGAAACGGCTTCCTGTCTCTGGGACAGATGGACGGTTTCAGGTCGGTCTGCGGGTCGACGCTCAGGGCGGAGCGGCTTTTTGAGCAGAGGTTTAACAGCAGCAGGTTTGAGTGTGGGAGGGACGATGCCTTCTGAGTGGTTCAGGACTGATGAGACGGCTGGTGGGTCGATGTGAACTTTGAGCAGAGGGACGGGGGGCTCAGGGGGGCTCAGGGGGCGACAGGGGGCCTCAGGGGGGCTCAGGGGGCGACAGGGGGCCTCAGGGGGGCTCAGGGGGCTCAGGGGGCTCAGGGGGCCTCAGGGGGGCTCAGGGGGTGACAGGGGGGCTCAGGGGGCCTCAGGGGGTCTCAGGGGGGCTCAGGCGGCCTCAGGGGGCTCATGGGGCGACAGGGGGGCTCAGGGGGGCTCAGGGGGCCGGTGGAGGGTTTGGATCTGCAGGTTTCCTGGACCTGGAGTGTGACGCCTGTTGTGTGGTCGCTGTGGGAGCTGTGTGAGGGTGAGAGAGGAGCGGGCGTCCTCGACTTCTGTGGTGAAGCAGTGAAGAACCCGGCGCCGGTCTGTTCCTCTGCTGCCATCAGGACTGATCGGTTTGAGAACGTGTCCGGTTGGAATGACCGGGCTGCTGAGGCGGACCGGGTCTGCCCGGCCTTGGACTGGACTCCTTATGTCTCTGAGCAGATCTGCGGCCGTAGACTTCACCGGAACGCCGTCCGTGTCCCGGAAACTAAAGACCTGTATGAACCCAGGCTGTGGTGCGAAGGAGAACCGTCCATCAGAGAACAGTGAATGCCGGGTTCTCCAGATCGGGGTTCTGGAGTCTCAGCCGTGGATTCGTGTACTGCTGCCGGAACCATGAAACCCGGAGTTCCTCCCGGTACCGGTCTCTGTGTCCAGATTGTCCACTCGATCTGACAACAGGGCAGCGTCCCTGCTGTCCTCGTCAGTCGAGACTTTCACCGTTGGAGAACGCCGAGCGCTCGGCTCTCTGTCACTTCCTGTTTCCCTCCAACGTGGCGGCGGTGCTCCGGCTGCTCCCGGGTCACATGACTGCAGACCTCCGGTCCAGCCTGAAGCGGCCCGTCATCTGGATCCTCCGGTACTTTGGTTCTCCTGGTTCTCATTCAGGTTCTTCTGCCTCCTTCCAGGTTCTGTTTGAACTCGCCAAAATGGTCTTCTGATCCGGAACGCCTGCTGGAAGACCGGCGCTACGGCTCCCAGAACCAGGATCTGGACCATCTGCCCAAAACCAGGATCTGGACCTACACCTAGACCAGGATCTGGACCTGGGTCTGGACCTGGGCCTAGACCAGAATCTGGACCTGGACCAGGATCTGGATCTGGGTCTGTTCCAGCCTCTGCTGGACTCAGTTTGAAGTGAGACTGACCAATGAGCAGAACGGTGGTCTTGAGGACCCAACAGAACTCTTGAAGTGTCTGACCTGAAGAACCCTGAACCGCTTTGACCTCTGACCTCTGTGTTGCGGTCTGAAGGTCAGCCGGTTTGACCTCTGACCTCTGTGTTGCGGTCTGAAGGTCAGCCGGTTTGACCTCTGACCTCTGTGTTGGGGTCTGAAGGTCAGCCGGTTTGACCTCTGACCTTTGTGTTGGGGTCATGGGGGGTCGTCTGTGGGACGGGGGAGTTCTCATGAATAAAGAGGTTCTAAAGTCCTGAAGTCTGTTTGGTCAGTCAGAAGAAGAAGCAGGAGGACCAGGAAGCTCCGGTTTGACTTTATTCCAGTAAAATAAATATTTCATCCATAAAGTCCTGGAGGAGCAAAGTCCAGACCGGACCGGACCGGACCGGACCGGACCGGAAGGTTCTGCGGGCTGAAGTGATCCGGTTTTATCACAGAAGCTGAGCTGAAGGTGAACCTGGAATCTCTTCGTTCAGAGCAGAACGTCGTTCGGGTCACCAGGTTAAAGGTTAAAGGTCGGCTTTAGGAAGAGTCTCCGGGCTCTGAGTGAATCCAGAACCAGGACTGTTCTGTGATCGTTACTGGACCAGATCTATAGACGGAACCGAGCTGCCAGCAGGAGCGGTGAGTAACAGCAGTAATCTGTAATCAGTAATCTATTAAACTGTAATGTGGTAAAAAGTAATCTGTTAAACTGTGATCTGGTAATCAGTGATCTCGTAGTCAGTAATCTGTTAAACTGTGATCTGGTCATCAGTAATCTGTTAAACAGTAATCTGGTAATCAATAATCTGTTGAAATGTGATCTGGTAATCTGTTAAACTGTGATCTGGTGATCTGTTAATCCAGTGTTTCCTGTTTCCAGTGTTTTCCTCTGCAGAGCTCCATCTTGGACAGGGAGGCCTGAGAAACTCTGCGCTCATCTGTAACCCCCAAATTCCACAGCCTCCGGGTCCGGTCTGCTCTGCTCCGGTCCGGTCCGGTCCGGTCCGGTCCGGTCCGGTCCGGTCTGCTCCGGGCCGGTCCGGTCCGGTCTGCTCTGCTCCGGTCCGGTCTGCTCCGGGCCGGTCCGGTCCGGTCTGCTCTGCTCCGGTCCGGTCTGCTCCGTTCCGGTCCGGTCCGGTCCGGTCTGCTCCGGGCCGGTCCGGTCCGGTCTGCTCCGGTCCGGTCTGCTCCGTTCCGGTCCGGTCCGGTCCGGTCTGCTCCGGGCCGGTCCGGTCCGGTCTGCTCCGGGCCGGTCCGGTCCGGTCCGGTCCGGTCCGGTCCGGTCCGGTCTGCTCCGGCCGGTCCGGTCCGGTCCGGTCTGCTCCGGGCCGGTCCGGTCCGGTCCGGTCTGCTCTGCTCTGCTCCGGTCCGGTCCGGTCCGGTCTGCTCCGGGCCGGTCCGGTCCGGTCTGCTCCGGGCCGGTCCGGTCCGGTCCCCTCCGCTCCGACCCCCGCAGCAAATACATTACTGTTTTAATGACCGCAGCTGTTCCACAGCCTCCGCCTGGTCCGCTCCGGTCCGTCAGTCCAACATAGAGCCAGGGTCTATTTTCCTGTCCGATCCACTCAGGTCTACTCTGCTCCGGTTCGGTCCGGTCCACCTGGTCTGGTCCAGTCCGACCTGATCCAGTTCAGATTGTACCAAACAGGAAAGAGAACTCCAACAGCCTCTGGCTTTAAACAAAATAAAATCATTTTGTCTTTATTAACAACTTGAAACTGTTTAAAGACGCTCTATTTGTCCTGACGTTAATCTTCAGATATATCATGAACAGACAAACCAGGCTGATTAAAAGATACACTAAAAAGCGGGACGAACAAAATTAAAACACACTTTCAGGTTTTGTACGACAAACTTCTGTTCAGCCTGAAATCAAGAAATCAAGCAGTCCAGCGTTTCTGAATGTTTAACAGCTGCATGTGTGGAACATCTGGAGGCTGCTGTCCATTAAGGTCGTGTTTTCTACAAAATCCATATTCAGGACCAGGATGCATTTTATTCTGAAAGGCCTGAATCGAGCATGAGCTTCTCTGCTTCTCCGGCCGGAGCCACCCGGAGCCACCCGGGTGGCCGGAGCCACCGGAGCCACCGGAGTCATCCTGAGCCACCGGAGCCACCGGAGTCATCCTGAGCCACCGGAGCCACCCGGAGCCACCGGAGCCACCGGAGCCACCGGAGCCACCCGGAGCCACCCGGAGCCACCGGAGCCACCGGAGCCACCCGGAGCCACCCGGAGCCACCCGGAGCCACCGGAGCCACCGGAGCCACCCGGAGCCACCGGAGCCACCGGAGCCACCCGGAGCCACCCGGAGCCACCCGGGTGGCCGGAGCCACCCGGAGCCACCCGGAGCCACCCGGAGCCACCGGAGCCACCGGAGCCACCCGGAGCCACCGGAGTCACCGGAGCTGAGGGTTTGAAAATATGAAGCGGACCGAACCGGAACGGAGGATGTGGAATTCCTGTAACCTGATCCTCTGTAACCTGATCCTCTGTAACCTGATCCACTGTAACCTGATCCTCTGTAACCTGATCCACTGTAACCTGATCCTCTGTAATCTGATCCTCTGTAACCTGATCCCGGCTGGGGAGTTCTTCCTGGGCCGTGCAGTGTCTGTGTTCTCCCCTCACTGGTCTCCTCTGTGTGGAGTTTGCATGTTCTCCCTGTGTGTGTCTTCTGGTCTTGTGGTGGACTGGAGCCCTGTCCTCATCTGTCCTCCTGTCCTGTGAAACGTTTTGAAAATGTCCAAAACTTCCTTTCTTTAAGGAAGTCCCACGAGAAGGCGTCCCAGAGCTCCGCCCCCAACCCCACCCCTCCCCCACCTCCACCCACAGACTGGATGTACTGGCTGCGGCACACGGGGTCCTGGTGGGGTTCTGGCAGGACTCTGGTGGGGTCCTGGTGGGGTTCTGGCAGGACTCTGGTGGGGTCCTGGTGGGGTTCTGGCAGGACTCTGGTGGGGATCTGGTGGGGTTCCGGCAGGACTCTGGTGGGGTTCTGGTGGGGTTCTGGTGGGGTTCCGGCAGGACTCTGGTGGGGTTCTGGTGGGGCTCTGTTGGCGCCAGTCTTGGGGACGGGTGTCATGGGTTAGTCCAGGATTGGTTGCAGCGCCGCTGTGGGTTCTGGTCTCTCAGATCGCCGGTTCTTCGTTCCGTTCTGGACCGCGGTTCTGGAGGTCTGACGCCGGTCTGGCTGCAGCCTGTGCCGAGAGAAAGCAGACTGTTAGTCACTGGAGGGTCGGCGGCAGGGCCGTTTGATCCAGAACCCCTGGTTCCTACCAGCGCCGGCTCCGCCTCTGGTCAGCTGGTCTCCTTGGCAACCTGCAGATGTTCCGGCGCGATGCTGAAGTCGTCCTCGTCCCCGTCCTCGTCCTCATCCCCGTCCCCGTCCTCGTCGCTCTCGGTTCCTTGCTCCGTCTTCTGGACCCGTCCGGCTCCAGCTTGGAGATCGGGTGAGGCTTCTGGTCCAGGTTCCGGGGTTCTTGGTCCCGGTGCTGCTGGGGGGTCGAGGTCTTCCTCGGCGTCCAGCCACACGTCCTGATCGGGCTGCTCGTCCTCTGGCGTCTCGGTTCTGGGTTCCTGCTGCAGCGTTCCCGGGTTCTCTCCCCCTCCGGCCTTCCCCGGTCCTGTTGGGTCCTGAACCGGGCCCTGGGCGGGACGGGCCGGTCCTGCAGGGGGCCGGGGCCCCACCCGACTAGACTCGTCCGCTGTCCCCGTCTCACGGTCGTCCTCCAGCGGGGCCATCGCCGGTCCAGATTCTGTCCGGTCCGAAGCCTCAGCTGGAACCTGACTGGGTTCTGTCGGGTTCTCCTGGACCAGCGTGAGCCCGGCTTCCTCGTCCACAGCAGAGACACGGACAGATCCAGACGTTCCATCTGCAGCTGCGACGTTCTCAAACAGAACTTCTTGTGATTCACTGTCCTGGACCCGAGTCTGTGGAACCTTGTCAGGCTCTTCAGCAGCTGGCAGAACATCTGGGGCTGCCGCAGCGCCGGGCGCCGCCCGGTCCAGAAAACCCCCGGTTTGTCCTGCGTTGTTCGGTTCTCCAGCTGTTGCTGCTGCAGGAACGTCTTCTGAGGCTTCCGGTTCTCCGGTTCCGCCATCGGACGGGAGAACGTCCGCTTCCTCATCGGGTTCTTCTGTTTGCAGGAACTGAGTCTTCGGGTCTTCACTTCCTGGAGCGTCCTCGTCTTCAGAGGCGTCCATCGGCCCGGCGGCGGCTTCTGGTTCCTCGGTGGGTTCTGCGCTGGTCTCTGTGTGATCCAGGTCCAGGTCAGCAGGTCCAGACTCCAGGGCTGGTCTGTTTTCTGCTGCTGGTCCTGGTGGACCGTCCTCTGAGGCGTCCTCTGGGCAGAACGGTCCAGACCCGTCTGGTTCTGAGATCGGAGCAGCGCCGGGAGTCTCCGGAGGTCCGTCGGGTTCTCCGGCAGTCCCTGCCATCCTCCTCAGGAGGAACCGGAACATGGTCTGGTACTTCCTGGTTTGAGTCCCTGGTTCAGCTTCCGGTCTACCGTCAGAACCGTCCTCCAGAGACGGAAGACTGGTCTCTGAACCCGGACCGGGCAGCGTCGGGGTTCTGGGAGGTTCTGGGTCGTCCAGACCTGCGTCTGCTGCCCGTCTTTCTGGTTCTGGACTGATTGAGACACTTGGGACTTCCAACAGTTCTGAAACAGCAGCTGGATCTCCGGGACCTTCAGGTAGGGGTGAAAGGTCGTCTCCAGCTGCTTCTCGGGTTTGGATGTCCTCTGAAGGACGGTCCTCCTGGACTGGAGAGACGCCCGGTCCCAACACGTCTGGTTCTTGAGGATCCTGGTTTGTAGAGACCTCCAGTGCAGCGCCGCCTTTCCTCACTGCTGCCGGAACGTCCCAGAAGAACTGGACCACCTTCTGGTACTTGGTCACAGGTTCGGGTTCTGTCTCCTCTGGTTCCGAGGCCGGGGCGTTCTCCGGTTCCTCGTCCTTCTGGAGGTGTTCAGGTTCTGAAGGCCCCGCTGGAGCCGGAGCAGCTTCTGGGTCTCCAGGAGGAGGTTCTGGTTCTGAGGCTTCAGAGGTTCCAGGCAGAACCTGTTCCTCTGATCTCTGAGGACCTCCTGCGTCCAGCAGTCCACCGTCTCCGCCGTTCTCCATGTGGGACCGTCCCCGTCCTCCGGGCTCAGCAGCAGAGCGCGGTGGACACTCTGGTTCAGGTCCTGCTTTGTCCAGAACCAACTGGACCACATTGGGGTCCGTACTAGTCTCTGTTTCAGGTTCCTGGTTTGGTTCTGGTGTGTCTCCTTCCTGTCCCGGTGACTGGCAGCTGATTGGACCTGAGTCCAGCGATGGAGCCAGAGCAGCCTGGACGTCCTCTGACCGGGTCTCCGGTCCTCGTCCTGGAGTCTGATCCGCCTCTGGAGACTGATCCAGTTCTGGAGACTGATCTGGTTCTGGAGACTGATCCGGTTGTGGAGTCTGATCCGGCTCTGGAGACTGATCCGGTTCTGGAGGGACGGCTGGTCCAGCTACTGACACTGTCTGAACTACGTCCTCGGCGAGAGGACCGGTCTCCTGGCGGGCCGATCCGGTCTCTTCGCTGTCCTCTGAGGGGACGTCCTGTTCCAGACCCGGAGGGCCGTCCCCCTCGGCGCCTGGCCGGACCTCTTGACCTCCCGGCGCCGCCGGCTGGGAGCCGTCCGGCAGAACGTCTCTGCGTTCCGGTTTGGGTTCTTCCAGGATTTTCTTCACGGCCGCCGGAACGTCCAGGATGAGCCGGACCACCTTCTGGTACGCCGGGGTTCTCGCCGGGGCTTCAGGTTCCTGCCTGGCTTCCGTTCCGTCGGTTCCTGTCGAGGAACCCTCAGACGTTCCTTCCTCTGCCGGTCCCTCGGGACGGACGGGCTCGGCTGCAGCGGCGTCCAACAGCTGTCCTCCGTCCACAGGCGGAGCAGCCAGAACCTTTTCATCTGCTGCCACTGGGGGCGCCAGACTTCCTGCTGAGACGGGTTCCTGCTCCGGAACCGGAGCTCTCTCTGGCTCCGGGTCCGGTGTGAGGCCCGCTCCCGGTTCCTCTGACGGTCCCTCCGGTTCCGGACCCTGCTGGTCTGCCTCTGGATGTGGAGGAGCAGCGTCCAGCACTTCCTCCAGCAGGTCAGCAGGGGGAGCTGCTCCTGCCTGAACCGCCGCCGGAGGAAGAACCGAGGGAGGTTCTAAAGCCGTGGCTGCCTCAGCTTCTGGACCACGTCCCTCTTCCGGGGCGTCCACAGGTCCCGCCTGGGTTTCAGTCGGAGACAGCGTCTCAGTTCTGGACTCCATAGCTTTCTTCACTGCTGCCGGAACGTCCCAGATGAACTGGACCACCTTCTGGTACTTGGTCACAGGTTCGGGTTCTGTCTCCTCTGGTTCCGAGGCCGGGGCGTTCTCCGGTTCCTCGTCCTTCTGGAGGTGTTCAGGTTCTGAAGGCCCCGCTGGAGCCGGAGCAGCTTCTGGGTCTCCAGGAAGAGGTTCTGGTTCTGAGGCTTCAGAGGTTCCAGGCAGAACCTGTTCCTCTGGTCTCTGAGGACCTCCTGCGTCCAGCAGCCCACCGTCTCCGCCGTCCTCCATGTGGGACCGTCCCTGTCCTCCGGGCTCGGCAGCAGAGTGCGGTGGACACACTGGTTCAGGTCCTGCTCTGTCCAGAACCAACTGGACCACATTGGGGTCCGTACTAGTCTCTGTTTCAGGTTCCTGGTTTGGTTCTGGTGTGTCTCCTTCCTGTCCCGGTGACTGGCAGCTGATTGGACCTGAGTCCAGCGATGGAGCCGGAGCAGCCTGGACGTCCTCTGACCGGGTCTCCGGTCCTCGTCCTGGAGTCTGATCCGCCTCTGGAGACTGATCCGGTTGTGGAGACTGATCCGGTTCTGGAGACTGATCCAGTTCTGGAGACTGATCCGGCTCTGGAGACTGATCCAGTTCTGGACACTGATCTGGCTCTGGAGACTGATCCGGTTGTGGAGTCTGATCCGGTTCTGGAGACTGATCCAGTTCTGGAGACTGATGCGGTTCTGGAGACTGATCCAGTTCTGGAGACTGATCCGGTTCTGGAGACTGATCCAGTTCTGGAGAATGATCCGGCCCTGGAGACTGATCCAGTTCTGGAGACTGATCCGGTTCTGGAGGGACGGCTGGTCCAGCTTCTGACACTGTCTGAACTACGTCCTCGGCGAGAGGACCGGTCTCCTGGCGGGCCGATCTGGTCTCTTCGCTGTCCTCTGAGGGGACGTCCTGTTCCAGACCCGGAGGGCCGTCCCCCTCGGCGCCTGGCTGGACCTCTTGACCTCCCGGCGCCGCCGGCTGGGAGCCGTCCGGCAGAACGTCTCTGCGTTCCGGTTTGGGTTCTTCCAGGATTTTCTTCACGGCCGCCGGAACGTCCAGGATGAGCCGGACCACCTTCTGGTACGCCGGGGTTCTCGCCGGGGCTTCAGGTTCCTGCCTGGCTTCCGTTCCGTCGGTTCCTGTCGAGGAACCCTCAGACGTTCCTTCCTCTGCCGGTCCCTCGGGACGGACGGGCTCGGCTGCAGCGGCGTCCAACAGCTGTCCTCCGTCCACAGGCGGAGCAGCCAGAACCTTTTCATCTGCTGCCACTGGGGGCGCCAGACTTCCTGCTGAGACGGGTTCCTGCTCCGGAACCGGAGCTCTCTCTGGCTCCGGGTCCGGTGTGAGGCCCGCTCCCGGTTCCTCTGACGGTCCCTCCGGTTCCGGACCCTGCTGGTCTGCCTCTGGATGTGGAGGAGCAGCGTCCAGCACTTCCTCCAGCAGGTCAGCAGGGGGAGCTGCTCCTGCCTGAACCGCCGCCGGAGGAAGAACCGAGGGAGGTTCTAAAGCCGTGGCTGCCTCAGCTTCTGGACCACGTCCCTCTTCCGGGGCGTCCACAGGTCCCGCCTGGGTTTCAGTCGGAGACAGCGTCTCAGTTCTGGACTCCATAGCTTTCCTCACTGCTGCCGGAACGTCCCAGATGAACTGGACCACCTTCTGGTACTTGGTCACAGGTTCGGGTTCTGTCTCCTCTGGTTCCGAGGCCGGGGCGTTCTCCGGTTCCTCGTCCTTCTGGAGGTGTTCAGGTTCTGAAGGCCCCGCTGGAGCCGGAGCAGCTTCTGGGTCTCCAGGAGGAGGTTCTGGTTCTGAGGCTTCAGAGGTTCCAGGCAGAACCTGTTCCTCTGATCTCTGAGGACCTCCTGCGTCCAGCAGTCCACCGTCTCCGCCGTTCTCCATGTGGGACTGTCCCCGTCCTCCGGGCTCGGTAGCAGAGCGCGGTGGACACTCTGGTTCAGGTCCTGCTTCCTGACACGTGCTCATGGACCCGGGTTCCTGTCTGGGTTCTGGTTCTTCTGCTGGTCCTGGTGCTGCAGCCAGCGGCTGAATGTCGCCTTGGACCAGAATCCCTGGTTCTAACGCTCGGACATCTTCTGGTCTCGGAGAGCCGTCCGCCGGGTCTGCTGCCGGGACCTGTGTGGTTCTGGATGCTGGTTGGGTTTTGGAGGCGTCCCCTGAGTCCAGAGCCCTTTCCTCTTCAGGAGCTTCAGTTCGTGGAACGGCTTCAGCTTCAGCGTCTTCGTGGGGGGTTGGACCAGAGCCAGTATGGTCTGGGAGACCTGCTGGACCTGAGAAGGGTTCTCCTTCCTCTGCAATCTGTGGAACCAGACCAGGACCACCTGGTTCCGTCTGAGCCTGCTTCAGCACTTCAGGCTGGACTGTGGGCTCCGTGGTGGACTCCCGGGTTCCAGCTGCTGCTTCAGCTGCTGTTTCAGCTGCTGCTTCAGCTGCTGTTTCAGCTGGCCCTGCTACAGCTGGTTCTGTTTCAGCTGGCCCTGTTTCAGCTGGCTCTGTTTCAGCTACTATTTCAGCTGGCTCTGCTTCAGCTACTGTTTCAGCTGGCTCTGTTTCAGCTGCTGTTTCAGCTGTCTCTGTTTCAGCTGCTGTTTCAGCTGTCTCTGTTTCAGCTACTGTTTCAGCTGGCTCTGTTTCAGCTACTGTTTCAGCTGGCTCTGTTTCAGCTGGCTCCGTTTCAGCTACTGTTTCAGCTGGCTCTGTTTCAGCTGCTGTTTCAGCTGGCTCTGTTTCAGCTACTATTTCAGCTGGCTCTGCTTCAGCTGGCTCTGTTTCAGCTGGCTCTGTTTCAGCTGCTGTTTCAGCTGTCTCTGTTTCAGCTACTGTTTCAGCTGGCTCTGTTTCAGCTGCTGTTTCAGCTGGCTCTGTTTCAGCTACTGTTTCAGCTGGCTCTGTTTCAGCTACTGTTTCAGCTGGCTCTGTTTCAGCTGGCTCCGTTTCAGCTACTGTTTCAGCTGGCTCTGTTTCAGCTGGCTCTGTTTCAGCTGCTGTTTCAGCTGGCTCTGTTTCAGCTACTGTTTCAGCTGGCTCTGTTTCAGCTACTGTTTCAGCTGGCTCTGTTTCAGCTGGCTCCGTTTCAGCTACTGTTTCAGCTGGCTCTGTTTCAGCTGGCTCCGTTTCAGCTACTGTTTCAGCTGGCTCTGTTTCAGCTACTGTTTCAGCTGGCTCTGTTTCAGCTGGCTCCGTTTCAGCTACTGTTTCAGCTGGTTCTGTTTCAGCTGGCCCTGTTTCAGCTACTGCTTCACTTGGCGCTACTTCAGCTGCTGTTTCAGCTGGCTCTGTTTCAGCTACTGTTTCAGCTGGCTCTGTTTCAGCTACTGTTTCAGCTGGCTCTGTTTCAGTTGGCTCCGTTTCAGCTACTGTTTCAGCTGGCTCTGTTTCAGCTGGCTCCGTTTCAGCTACTGTTTCAGCTGGCTCTGTTTCAGCTGCTGTTTCAGCTGGCTCTGTTTCAGCGACTGTTTCAGCTGGTTCTGTTTCAGCTGGCCCTGTTTCAGCTACTGCTTCACTTGGCGCTACTTCAGCTGCTGTTTCAGCTGGCTCTGTTTCAGCTACTGTTTCAGCTGGCTCTGTTTCAGCTACTGTTTCAGCTGGCTCTGTTTCAGTTGGCTCCGTTTCAGCTACTGTTTCAGCTGGCTCTGTTTCAGCTGGCTCCGTTTCAGCTACTGTTTCAGCTGGCTCTGTTTCAGCTGCTGTTTCAGCTGGCTCTGTTTCAGCGACTGTTTCAGCTGGTTCTGTTTCAGCTGGCCCTGTTTCAGCTACTGCTTCACTTGGCGCTACTTCAGCTGCTGTTTCAGCTGGATCTGTTTCAGCTACTGTTTCAGCTGGCTCTGCTTCAGCTGGCTCTGTTTCAACTGCTGTTGCAGCTGCTGCTTCAGCTGGCTCTGTTTCAGCTGCTGCTTCAACAGGCTCTGTTTCAGCTGCTGTTTCAGCTGGCTCTTCTTCAGCTGGCCCTGCTACAGCTGGTTCTGTTTCAGCTGGCCCTGTTTGAGCTGCTGCTTCAGCTGGCCCTGTTTCAGCTACTGTTTCAGCTGGCCCTGTTTCAGCTGGCTCTGTTTCAGCTGCTGCTTCAGCTGGCTCTGTTTCAGCTACTGTTTCAGCTGGCTCTTCTTCAGCTACTGCTTTAACTGGCTCTGTTTCATCTGCTGCTTCAACTGGCTCTGTTTCAGCTGCTGCTTCAGCTGGCCCTGCTACAGCTGGTTTTGTTTCAGCTGGCTCTGTTTCAGCTGCTGCTTCAGCTGGCCCTGTTTCAGCTACTGTTTCAGCTTGCTCTTCTTCAGCTGGCCCTGTTTCAGCTGGCTCTGTTTGAGCTGCTGCTTCAGCTGGCCCTGTTTCAGCTACTGTTTCAACTGGCTCTTCTTCAGCTGGCCCTGTTTCAGCTGGCTCTGTTTGAGCTGCTGCTTCAGCTGGCCCTGTTTCAGCTACTGTTTCAGCTGCTGCTTCAGCTGGCTCTGTTTCAGATACTGTTTCAGCTGGCTCTGCTTCAGCTGGCCCTGTTTCAGCTGGCTCTTCTTCAGCTACTACTTTAACTGGCTCTGTTTCATCTGCTGCTTCAACTGGCCCTGTTTCAGCTACTGTTTCAGCTGCTGCTTCAACTGGCTCTGCTTCAGCTGCTGCTTCAGCTGGCCCTGTTTCAGCTGCTGTTTCAGCTGGCTCTTCTTCAGCTGGCCCTGTTTCAGCTTGCTCTGTTTGAGCTGCGGCTTCAGCTGGCCCTGCTTCAGCTACTGTTTCAGCTGGCTCTTTTTCAGCTGGTCCTGTTTCAGCTGCTGCTTCAACTGGCCCTGTTTCAGCTGCTGCTTCAACTGGCCCTGTTTCAGCTGCTGTTTCAACTGACTCTGTTTCAGCTGCTGCTTCAACTGGCCCTGTTTCAGCTGGCCCTGTTTCAGCTGGTCCTGTTTCAGCTCCAGCTTCAGCTAGTCTCCTTTCAGTTGCTGCTGCTTCAACTGGCCCTGTTTCAGCTCGTGTTTCAGCTGGCTCTGTTTCAGCAGCTGCTTCAATTGGCCCTCTCTCAGCTGCTGTTTCAGCTGGCTCTGTTTCATCTGGCCCTGCTTCAACTAGTTCTGTTTCAGCTGCTGTTTCAGCTGGCCCTGTTTCAGATGGCCCTGTTTCAGCTGGTTCTGTTTTAGCTGCTGCTTCAGCTGGCCCTGCTTCAGCTGGCCCTGTTTCAGCTCCTGTTTCAACTGGCCCTGTTTCAGCTACAGTTTCAGCTGGCTTTGTTTCACCTATTCCTGGCTCAGCTGGCTCTGTTTCAGTTAAAGTTTCAGCTGGCTGTGTTTCAACTTGCTCTGTTTCAGTTAATGTTTCAGCTGCTGCTTCAGCTGGCCCTGCTTCAGCTGGCCCTGTTTCAGCTCCTGTTTCAACTGGCCCTGTTTCAGCTACAGTTTCAGCTGGCTTTGTTTCACCTATTCCTGGCTCAGCTGGCTCTGTTTCAGTTAATGTTTCATCTGGCTCTGCTTCAGCTGGCTCTGTTTCAGTTAATGTTTCAGCTGGCCCTGTTTCAGCTGGCTCTGTTTCAGTTAATGTTTCAGCTGGCCCTGTTTCAGCTGGCTCTGTTTCAGCTGCTGCTTCAGCTGGCTCTGCTTCAGCTGGCTCTGTTTCAGTTAATGTTTCAGCTGGCCCTGTTTCAACTGGCCCTGTTTCAGCTACAGTTTCAGCTGGCTTTGTTTCACCTACTCCTGGTTCAGCTGGCTGTGTTTCAACTGGCTCTGTTTCAGTTAATGTTTCAGCTGTCTCTGTTTCAGCTGTTTCTTCTGAGTTTGTCCTGTTGTCTCCTGCAGGAGTTCCTTTAAGTTCCTCCAGACTCTTTTGGTTCTGGGCTGTAATTTCAGTCCTGTTGTCCCCCGTGTCTGCAGGACCAACGTTCTCCGGTGGAACCCGGGTCTGTGTCGTGTTGATGGACGGTGCTTCGTCCTTTGATTTGTCTTTTCCGAATGTTTTGAGGATCTGAGTCCAGACGGAGTAAACCAGCCCCGCTGAACCCGGCTCTTCTGCTGTTCCAGCCTCCCCCCGCTGCTCTTCTGCTGTTCCAGCCTCCCCCCGCTGCTGTTCTGCTGTTCCAGCCTCCCCCCGCTGCTGCAGCACGTCTGTTTCCTGTGGAACCGGCGTTGTGTTGCCGGATGTTTCTGAGGACTCTGACAGCCGAGACGCTGCGGAGACCATCTCCGTCTCGTCGTCCTGGGAGACGTCCAGAGGCTCCGGAGCAGTCAGGGCTTCGGAGGTGATGTCCAGCAGGTCTTCGGCCGTGGTGATCTCCTCCGGAATGTCGCTCAGCTGCTGCTGTTTGCCGACGGGTTCTGGAGACTCGGCTGGACCGGCTGGACTGGCTGGACCACCTGGACTGGCTGGACCACCTGGACTGGCTGGACCACCTGGACTGGCTGGACCACCTGGACCGGCTGGACCGGCTGGGGCCTCAGAGGCGTCTTCCTCAGTGTTTGCTAGATTTTGAGCATGGGGACCGTGGCGGGACGCCTCTGGTTCCTGGTGGACATGGGGACCGCGGCGGGACGCCTCTGGTTCCTGGTGGACATGGGGACCGCGGCGGGACGCCTCTGGTTCCTGGTGGACATGGGGACCGCGGTGGGACGCCTCTGGTTCCTGGTGGAGGTTCCCCGGCTGGAGTCCATCGTCTGCCTGTGTTTGCACATGTCTCTCTGTCACGTCCTCATCAAACTCGGACAGTGGGACCACGGCCGGAGTCTCAGAGTCTTCGTCGTGTGACGCTGATTCCTTACCAGCCTCATCGGAAGACGCTCGGTCCGGCGTCTCGACACACCTGGACTTCTTTCGCACTGACAGAAGTCTCTTGAGGGAGAAGAAGGACTCACCGTCCACGTCTTGGTCCTTCGTGTCTTTCTCATCCTTGGATTTCCTTCTTGTGGCGACAAGTTTTCTCAGGACCTTCCAGGTCCGTCCCTCCTCGCCGTCTGCAGCGTCCCCCGCTGTCTCCGGAGACGCAGCAGGAGTGTGGTTCGCCTCGTCTGAGCTCTCCAGGGGGGATTCCGGTCCCGTCCGGGGGGTTTCGCTCTCGGAATCGGATGTCTTCCTGCTCCTCCTCCTGCCGGAGCCACAGAGGACGGCCTCCCAGGACACCGACGAGTCTTTCCTCTTCTGTCCCTCCTCGGTGCTGCGGTCTGATTCCTGCTGCTGGCCGGTGGGCCTGGCGCCGGCGCTCTGGGCCTCCCCGCCGGCGCTCTGGGCCTCCCCGCCGCCGCCGCCGGCGCTCTGGGCCTCTCCGCCGGCGCTCTGGGCCTCTCCGCCGGCGCTCTGGGCCTCTCCGCCGGCGCTCTGGGCCTCCCCGCCGGCGCTCTGGGCCTCTCCGCCGGCGCTCTCGGTGTCCTCCTGGGACAACAAAGGCGTCTTCGTGCGTCTCTTTGGTGTCATCAGTTTCCTGAAGGAAGCCCAGGCGCCGTCCTCCTCTGGAGACGGTCGTGGAGGACTTTGGTCTTCCTGGGTGCTGGCGGACTCTGCAGTGGACAGGGTGCAGGGAGGACCGTGTTCCTCAGACTCAGACAGTTTGATGTCTTCTGGTTTTTGCTGTCCTTCTTGTGGTTTTGCTTCTTCAGCTCCGCTGGAACCTTGGGACCCTGCGCTGCCTGAAGCGCAGAGTCCCAAAGACGGACGTCCTGAAGGACGCCTGCTGCTGCGCCGCTTTGGAGTCATGAGTTTGATGAAGGAAGTCCAGGCACTGTCCTCTGCTGGAGCCTCTGGACAGGATGGAGGACTGTCCTCTGCTGGAGCCTCTGGACAGGATGGAGGACTGTCCTCTGCTGGAGCCTCTGGACAGGATGGAGGACTGTCCTCTGCTGGAGCCTCTGGACAGGATGGAGGACTGTCCTCTGCTGGAGCCTCTGGACAGGATGGAGGACTGTCCTCTGCTGGAGCCCCTGGACAGGACGGAGGACTGTCCTCCCCCTGATTCCTGGACTCTGTGGAGGACAGCAGTGGCTCAGATGTGTGTCCTCCGGAGGTGGACAGCTTTCCGTCGCTGGATCTCCTGCGTCTCTGTCTTTTGGACAGTCTCTTCAGACTGGACCCGGACAGGAACCTCTTCAGGGGACTGTCTTGAACCGATTCTTGAGAGCTCAGGATTTCGGTCTCGGTCGGGGGGGCGGCTGGAGGGCGGGGGGACGGCAGCGGGGCTTCACTCGGAGGCGGGGCTGGAGACAGGACCGCCTGGTCAGGGTCTCTGGTCTCAGCTGGTGGATCTGGTTCTGCTGTCTCCACGCTCAGCTGGACGTCTCCGTCCTCCTCTTTCTCCTCAACCTTTGTCTTCCTGAGACCAGAAAAGATTCCGGTAGTGAAGAACTTTCTGAGAGGGGACTCGGTCGCGTCTTCGTGGGGAGAACATGGACACGTGGAACCGTCTTCTCGATCCGCCCCCTGCGGTGCTGCCGGCCGGTCGGCCCCCTGCGGTGCTGCCGGCCGGTCGGCCCCCTGCGGTGCTGCCGGCCGGTCGGCCCCCTGCGGTGCTGCCGGCCGGTCGGCCCCCTGCGGTGCTGCCGGCCGGTCGGCCCCCTGCGGTGCTGCCGGCCGGTCGGCCCCCTGCGGTGCTCCCTCCTGGTCCGCTTCCTGCCGGGCCGCTGCAGTTTCCTCCACCACCGAGTCGTGGTCGAAGACCTGCGGCGCCGCGTCGGCCTCCGTCCCGTCCTCATGTCCACCGCTGTCCTCTGGTCTCTGCGGTCCGTCCTCGGGGACGCCCGCCGCCGGGTCCGCCTCTCCGCCGGAGCCTCGCTTCACGGTGAGTTTGACTCCGATGCTGCTGAAGAGCCTCCGGAAGGCGTGGTTGATGTCGTTGTGTTTGGCCTCCATGTGGATCACGTGTGGCGGCGCTCCGGCAGCGGGATCCTCGCCATCCGGGAACGCCGGCTCGCACGGCGTCTCCGGCTCCGCCTCGCCGTCGTCCGCATTGAGGACAGCTACGAGGTGAGAGAGACAGGAAGAGGTCAGCGGAGTGGAAACGTCCGGCGGCGCAGACAGAACCGTCTGAGACGCAGCGGGTGCAGCGCCGGTCCGAGACCCACCCGGTCCGGCTGCCGCGTTTTCACAGCCGCCGTTCGAAGCCGCCGCCGAGCCGGTTCCAGCGACCCGTCCTCCGTTCCTGAGAGGCTGGAAGACAGAGACACTCAGTCCGCCTGGTGTTTCAGACCGCCATCACACGACACGCAAGCTCCGCCCCCTCCCTGCAGCAGCCAATCGCAGAGTGACGGCCGACAGCCGTCGACTCTGGACCTTTGAAAAGTAATGAGAGGAATCGAGTGACGACAGGGATTCAGACTGACCAGCATTTTATTGAAACGTCTTGTTTCTTCAGGCGGCAGCGACGGACGCCAGTCTTTAGCCTGGAAAACCAGCCCCGCCCAGCAGGGGGCGTCGGTGAGTCTCTTTGTCCCAGTAAACCACGTCTCATCAGGGTGTCCCGGTCACATGACACCTGACGAGACCCTTGTTACCCGCGAGACGCTGGAGACGCTGGAGACGGTGTGGACACTGTGTGGACACGGTGTGTCTCCATCGGTCTTCGCTCAGTCTTGAGCTTCAGACTTGCTGCCTGGTTTACTGACCGGGAACTGAACCCTCAACCTTCAGATGCCAAAACTGTCCCCACTGAGGGAGTCACCCTGTCCTGTCCTGTCCTGTCCTGTCCTGTCCTGAACCATCTCAGACTGTCTTCATGTGTCTCATATTGTCCTCACCTGTCTTGAAATGTCCTGAGTCAGACGGGTCGGGACGGGACGGGATGGGTCAGGTCGGGACGGTTCAGGACGGGTCGGGATGTTCGGGACGGGTCGGGACGGGTCGGGTCGGGACGTTCGGGACGGGTCGGGACGGGTCGGGTCGGGACGGTTCAGGACGGGTCGGGACGGGTCGGGATGTTCGGGATGGGTCGGGATGGGTGGGGACGGGTTGGGACGTTCGGGACAGGTGGGGACGGGTGGCGACGGGTCGGGACGTTTGGGACGGTTCAGGACGGTTCAGGACGGGTCGGGACGGTTCAGGACGGGTCGGGACGGGTCGGGATGGGTCGGGTCGGGACGGTTCAGGACGGGTCGGGACGTTCGGGACGGGTCGGGACGGGTCGGGTCGGGACGGTTCAGGACGGTTCAGGACGGCGAAGTTGACGTGTGTCTGAGAGCAGGAGTCCTGAGGGGGACACTGTTTGGACCTTCGGACCTTTCAGAGTCTCTCAGAGACTCATTAGGAGGAATTAGGTCCTGGATCAGGACCGGAGCGGATTAGCTCCGGTCTGAAGTCCGTCTGAAGAAACGCTCTTTGTTCCACGAAGCGGTCCGGCAGATTAAGGAGTCTGGACCTGGAAAGACCTGGTTCTGCTGGTCCTGCTGGTCCTGCTCCGTCCTACTAGGACCAACTCACTCAGAGACACTGAAACCCCCCCCCCCCCCAGAGGGGACGGAGGGAACTCTGGTCCTGGTCTTGGTCCTGGTCCTGATGGACTGACACTGACACTGCAGGGATGCGGTTCTTGAGGACCAGGAGGTTCCAGTCCCGTTCTAGATTAAAGGCACTGCAGAACCGTTTCTGGTTCTTTAGTTTTCTGACCTGCGAGACGAGAAGCTGCTGAGGAGACGGACCCTCAGCGTGTGAGACGAATCTGAGACCTCAGAGAGGACGGACCTCAGAGAGGACGGACCGAAGAGAGGACGGACCTCAGAGAGGACGGACAAACTAACTTTCCTTAATTTTGCCGACCGACAGTTTTTAATTACATTTTATTTTATTTATTTCTTTTATTTTCGCTCTCAGCGATCGGCGACCGTCTCCCAGGACAGACGGGGACGGAGAGACGGGGACGGAGAGACGGGGACGGACAGATGGGGATGGACAGATGGGGACGGAGAGACGGGGACGGAGAGAGACAGCAGCTCTGCAGATTTTCACCTCCAGCAGAAGACGCCCCGGAGACGCTCCTTCAGGGCGGCAGGAGAACCTTCCAGAACCGGCACAGAACCACACCGGTTCTGACGAGAACCTGAAGGACTCGCTGAGCTGCAGTCCAAAAGTTTCACGTCTTTCATCAGATCAGGAAAAACTCAAGACCTCAGCTGATCGATCCTCTGATCAGCTGATCGATCAGCTGATCAGAGGATCAGAGGATCGATGGAGATCTGGAGGCTGAAGTTCTGCAGCTGCAGATAAAGAAGATGCTCGGTTTGGTGTGTGTGTGTGTGTGTGTGTGTGTGTGTGTGTGTGTGTGTGTGTGTGTGTGTGTGTGTGTGTGTGTGTGTGTGTGTGTGTGTGTGTGTGTGTGTGTGTGTGTGTGTGTCTCTGCAGCAGCCGCACCGTCCGGACTGGAGCCAAACGAGCCCCGGGTTCTCCTCTGAGGTTCTAGCGGTTCTCTGAAGCTGGTCTAACTAGAACTCTTGCTTAAGTCCGTTTCCAGACCCGATCCGGACCCGGTTCGGACCCGGTCCTACCTTGTCCGGGGTGCAGGTCTCGGTGCGGGCTCCGTCCTCTGCTGCGTCCTCGCGCTGCGCTGACTGTGCGTCTCCCATCGCGCGTCCGCAGCGCGTCAACCGGCTCCGCTGCGGCGTGCGTGCGTGCGTGCGTGCGTGCGTGCCTGCGTGCCTGCGTGCCTGTCCCAGCGGCGGTCCGCTGTCAAATGGAGCCGCGCGCTGCGGGGAGCGCTTTTCTCTAGACCTGGAAACGCCTCCCGGCCACGAGGCGGTCCGCCTGGACCCGCCTGGACCCGCCTGGACCCGCCTGGACCCGCCTGGACCCGCCTCGGTCCGCCTGGACCCTGGTCTACCAGTCTCTGCATCACAATCAAAGACCTGCAGAACCCAGAACCTCAGACCTGGATCAGAACTTCAGAACTGAGACAGAACCTGGAGGATGAAGTCCAGTAAAGAACCTTTTTGCTGAGTTTCTAAAGTTTGAGCAGAACCAGAAGAATAAAGTTCTTTTCAAACGCAGAGTTCTAACCTGTAGAACCCGAGAAGGTTCTGATGGGACCGGAGCAGAAAGGGTTCTGATGGGACCGGAACAGAGAGGGTTCTGATGGGACTGGAACAGAGAGGGTTCTGATGGGACTGGAACAGAGAGGGTTCTGATGGGACTGGAACAGAGAGGGTTCTGATGGGACCGGAACAGAGAGGGTTCTGATGGGACCGGAACAGAGAGGGTTCTGATGGGACCGGAACAGAGAGGGTTCTGATGGGACCGGAACAGAGAGGGTTCTGATGGGACCGGAACAGAGAGGGTTCTGATGGGACTGGAACAGAGAGGGTTCTGATGGGACCGGAACAGAGAGGGTTCTGATGGGACCGGAACAGAGAGGGTTCTGATGGGACCGGAACAGAGAGGGTTCTGATGGGACTGGAACAGAGAGGGTTCTGATGGGACCGGAACAGAGAGGGTTCTGATGGGACTGGAACAGAGAGGGTTCTGATGGGACCGATCAGGTACGTGTGAAGTCCTCGTGGGTCACGTTCTCCGCAGCGTGAGGTTTGACCAATGAGCCTGAAATCAGGAGAACCGTGCTGATGGCAGATTTTCCGGCCTGCAGAACCTGACGGAACGCCAGACTGATGAGAGACCAGATCTCCCAGGACTCCCAGGACTCCGGCCGGACCCGGCTCCACGTGGATCTGATCCGCAGAACCAAGACCGTCCTCATTGAACAGGTTGTGATCGATAACATGACCTAGAACAAAGCATGAGAACGTCTCTGCTTCAGGTCTGAGTGGACCCCGAGGTCTTCCTGTTCTCCCTGTGGAACCGGGGTCTTCCTGTTCTCCCTGTGGAACCGGGATCTTCCTGTTCTCCCTGTGGAACCGGAGTCTTCCTGTTCTCCCTGTGGAACCGGGATCTTCCTGTTCTCCCTGTGGAACCGGGGTCTTCCTGTTCTCCCTGTGGAACCGGGATCTTCCTGTTCTCCCTGTGGAACCGGGGTCTTCCTGTTCTCCCTGTGGAACCGGGATCTTCCTGTTCTCCCTGTGGAACCGGGGTCTTCCTGTTCTCCCTGTGGAACCGGGGTCTTCCTGTTCTCCCTGTGGAACCGGGGTCTTCCTGTTCTCCCTGTGGAACCGGGGTCTTCCTGTTCTCCCTGTGGAACCGGGGTCTTCCTGTTCTCCCTGAGCAGACATGACTTCTCCGTCGTTCCAACAGGTGAGTTCCCCGTGTGGAAAACAGAACCCAGACCCACAGAACTCAGGACCGACGGAGGTTCTCCTGGATGGAGAACCAGAGTTCGGTTCCTCTCATGCTCTCTCAGCAGGACGTCAAGACTTCTGACACTTCCTGTTCTGGACGCATCGAATCGTTTAGTATCAGTACAGTGTTGACAGTAGCGTTGATTAGCATTAGCCTGTGTTGACAGTAGTGTTGATTAGCATTAGCCTGTGTTGACAGTGGCGTTGATTAGCATTAGCATTAGCCTGTGTTGACAGTAGCGTTGATTAGCATTAGCATTAGCCTGTGTTGACAGTAGCGTTGATTAGCATTAGCCTGTGTTGACAGTAGTGTTGATTAGCATTAGCATTAGCCTGTGTTGACAGTAGCGTTGATTAGCATTAGCCTGTGGTGACAGTAGCGTTGATTAGCATTAGCATTAGCCTGTGTTGACAGTGGCGTTGATTAGCATTAGCATTAGCCTGTGTTGACAGTAGCGTTGATTAGCATTAGCATTAGCCTGTGTTGACAGTAGTGTTGATTAGCATTAGCATTAGCCTGTGTTGACATTAGCGTTGATTAGCATTAGCCTGTGTTGACATTAGCGTTGATTAGCATTAGCATTAGCCTGTGTTGACATTAGCGTTGATTAGCATTAGCATTAGCCTGTGTTGACAGTAGCGTTGATTAGCATTAGCATTAGCCTGTGTTGACAGTAGTGTTGATCTGCAGCTTCTCTGTTGTTGCGTCTTGTTATTAATTTTCATGAATGTGTTTTATTCAAGAGCCCAGTGAGCTCTGAGTGTAGAGCATCTTCCTCCTCTGACCTCTGACCTGAGTGTAGAGCATCTTCCTCCTCTGACCTCTGACCTGAGTGTAGAGCATCTTCCTCCTCTGACCTCTGACCTGAGTGCAGAGCATCTTCCTCCTCTGACCTCTGACCTGAGTGCAGAGCATCTTCCTCCTCTGACCTCTGACCTGAGTGTAGAGCATCTTCCTCCTCTGACCTCTGACCTGAGTGTAGAGCATCTTCCTCCTCTGACCTCTGACCTGAGTGCAGAGCATCTTCCTCCTCTGACCTCTGACCTGAGTGTAGAGCATCTTCCTCCTCTGACCTCTGACCTGAGTGTAGAGCATCTTCCTCCTCTGACCTCTGACCTCAGCGTAGAGCATCTTCCTCCTCTGACCGCTGAACTGAGTGTAGAGCATCTTCCTCCTCTGACCTCTGACCTCAGTGTTTGGGCCTCAGGTTTTATCTTCTCCATTGATGCTGAAACATCCAGTCCTGCTCTGAGCCGCACAGCCTGTGTGTGTGTGTGTGTGTGTGTGTGTCTCAGTGTGTGTGTCTCAGTGTGTGTGTGTCAGTGTGTGTGTCTCAGTGTGTGTGTGTGTGTCAGTGTGTCTCTCAGTGTGTTTCTCAGTGTGTGTGTGTGTCAGTGTGTCTCTCAGTGTGTCTCAGTGTGTGTGTCTCAGTGTGTGTGTCTCAGTGTGTGTGTGTCAGTGTGTGTGTCTCAGTGTGTGTGTGTCAGTGTGTGTGTCTCAGTGTGTGTGTGTGTGTCAGAGTGTGTGTGTGTCTCACCTGCTGCTGAGGATAATCAGGTTGAGTCACGCTCAGATCAACTGACCTCAGATAAACAGCTGTAATGTGATTTCCAGACATGTGAGGCGGATCTCAGGATCTCAGGATCTCCGGAGAGCCGCTGGACGCTGGGGGAGGACGGGAGGACGGGAGGGAGGACGGGAGGACGGGAGGGAGGACGGGAGGGAGGACGGGAGGGAGGACGGGAGACACGCGGGACGTGTGTCTAATCAGTCATCTCAGGTCAGCCAGGGAGCAGAGCATCGGTTCTCCCTGGAACCGCCGAGTGACATGGACGTTCTGGACGCTCTGTTCCAGACCGTCCAGACCCGAGGAACCGGTCCCCGCTGAGACCGTCCAGACCCGAGGAACCGGTCCCCGCTGAGACCGTCCAGACCCGAGGAACCGGTCCCCGCTGAGACCGTCCAGACCCGAGGAACCGGTCCCCACTGAGACCGTCCAGACCCGAGGAACCGGTCCCCGCTGAGACCGTCCAGACCCGAGGAACCGGTCCCCGCTGAGACCGTCCAGACCCGAGGAACCGGTCCCCGCTGAGACCGTCCAGACCCGAGGAACCGGTCCCCGCTGAGACCGTCCAGACCCGAGGAACCGGTCCCCACTGAGACCGTCCAGACCCGAGGAACCGGTCCTCGCTCAGACCGTCCAGACAGACGACCGTCTTCATGTCTTTTTAAGCCACGTTCCGTCGAGGAGCCGAGTTGGTCTGAAGAACATGAAGCAGAACTATAAAGCATCCAGGGCTCAGGGACCAGGAACCACAGAGAACCACAGAGAACCACAGAGAACCACAGAGAACCACAGAGAACCACAGGGAGAACAAAAAGACCAGGAACCCTGAACAGAGAACCGATAAGACGGTTTGAGACGAGCTTCATCTGATGGAGACTCAACAGAACATTTCAGTGTCGGGTTCCACAGAAAGAACCGCCGTTACCCAGAACCCTGAGAGAACCCAGAACCCCAGGAGAACCCACAACCCCGGTGGAACATCCTGGTTCTCCTGACGTGGTCCTCCAGGTGGACAGGAGGACAGAGCAGAGAGGACAGCTGGACAGCAGGACTGATGGGTTCAAACTCCTGGCTCCGGACACAATGAGGGCCGCCGTCCTCTGAACTGCAGGGTACCGTCCCTCCTGGTCTCTGTCTCCTGGTCTCTGTCTCCTGGTCTCTGTCTCGTTCTCTGGACGTCTTCAGGGGGTTCACAGAGGACATCATTCTCTGTTCCTCATTTTCTCTTTGTTCTTCTTGATGTGTCCAGCTGTCTCCAGTGTCTCCAGCTGTCTCCAGGTGTGTCCAGGTGTGTCCAGGTGTGTCCAGGTGTGTCCAGGTGTGTCCAGGTGTGTCCAGGTGTCTCCAGGTGTGTCCAGCTGTCTCCAGTGTCTCCAGTGTCTCCAGCTGTCTCCAGGTGTGTCCAGGTGTGTCCAGGTGTCTCCAGGTGTGTCCAGGTGTGTCCAGCTGTCTCCAGTGTCTCCAGTGTCTCCAGGTGTGTCCAGCTGTCTCCAGGTGTCTCCAGTGTCTCCAGGTGTCTCCAGTGTCTCCAGGTGTCTCCAGTGTGTCCAGGTGTGTCCAGCTGTCTCCAGGTGTCTCCAGTGTCTCCAGGTGTGTCCAGGTGTGTCCAGGTGTCTCCAGGTGTGTCCAGGTGTGTCCAGCTGTCTCCAGTGTCTCCAGTGTCTCCAGGTGTGTCCAGCTGTCTCCAGGTGTCTCCAGTGTCTCCAGGTGTCTCCAGTGTCTCCAGGTGTCTCCAGTGTCTCCAGGTGTCTCCAGTGTGTCCAGGTGTCTCCAGGTGTGTCCAGCTGTCTCCAGTGTCTCCAGGTGTCTCCAGTGTCTCCAGGTGTCTCCAGGTGTCTCCAGGTGTCTCCAGGTGTGTCCAGGTGTCTCCAGGTGTGTCCAGCTGTCTCCAGTGTGTCCAGGTGTGTCCAGGTGTCCCCAGGTGTGTCCAGGTGTCTCCAGGTGTGTCCAGGTGTCTCCAGCTGTCTCCAGTGTGTCCAGGTGTGTCCAGGTGTGTCCAGGTGTCTCCAGGTGTGTCCAGGTGTCTCCAGGTGTCTCCAGGTGTGTCCAGGTGTCTCCAGGTGTGTCCAGCTGTCTCCAGTGTGTCCAGGTGTGTCCAGGTGTGTCCAGGTGTCTCCAGGTGTCTCCAGGTGTCCCCAGGTGTGTCCAGGTGTCTCCAGGTGTGTCCAGGTGTCTCCAGCTGTCTCCAGTGTCTCCAGGTGTGTCCAGGTGTGTCCAGGTGTCTCCAGGTGTGTCCAGGTGTCTCCAGGTGTGTCCAGGTGTCTCCAGCTGTCTGCAGTGTGTCCAGGTGTGTCCAGGTGTGTCCAGTTGTCTCCAGTGTCTCCAGGTGTCTCCAGTGTCTCCAGTGTCTCCAGCTGTCTCCAGTGTGTCCAGGTGTGTCCAGGTGTGTCCAGGTGTCCCCAGGTGTGTCCAGCTGTCTCCAGTGTCTCCAGGTGTGTCCAGGTGTCTCCAGTGTCCCCAGTGTGTCCAGTGTGTCCTCATGCTGTGGTCTGGAGTCCTGTGGGCTCACAGGACGGAGTGGACTGTAAACGCGTCCTGTGAACCCCGAGTGGACCCGCTTCACTGGAGCCGACTGCAGGAGGAGGTCTCCAGCGGTCCAGGATCCGCTCCGTGTCTCACATAAACGCCGCCTGACAGCGGAGCGGATTAAACGGGGATTATTTGTTCCGCGCGTTCCGTCGTGACGTGGCAGTAAACAGGAAGCAGGAAGCAGGAAGCAGGAAGCAGACAGACCAAAACAAGCAGACGGACAGGCGGTGGCTGAAAAACACCTTTTTAACACGAGCGATCGCCCGAGCGGTGTTATGGATTAACTGGTTCCCGTGTTAACGAGCGCCGGGGCGGCGGGTATCAACGGGCCAGCGGGGCGGAGCCTCGGCACAAACACAGCTGACACAGAAAAGATGAGAAAATTATGTTTTAAATAACTTACAACAGATTGTTTTAAAGCGACGCTAAGGAACTTTCCGTTTTGGTTGATTTTGGCGGCGCCGGTGGACAGAAGCGGTCGTGTTTTGCCTGTTTTGCCCTACCACAGTTCCCATGAGGCCTAGTGCGTGGCGTGGTGAAATGCTGCTCCCGGTGGCGTGCTGTGGGACTGAACTCCCTACGTTTGTTTCCAGCGGCTGTGTGAAGGACGGACAGCGACGAGGTCATGAATCTGACGGAGAAACGACGTTCCATCATGAAGCGAGCACGCCGTGAAGCAGCGGCGTTCAGGGAGCAGGGCTCCTCCGCCTCCTCACAGCTGCTCCGTCCAGCTGGAGCAACGCCGACGCCCTCAGCTGACGGAGGTCATTCAGCTGCTGGAGGTCGAATCCTCACAAAAGATATTAAAATGTTTCATTAAAGTTGAAAAGTTCCTTATTGTCGCTTTAAGTTTAGATAAAACCAAAGGTAGAAGCAGCAGCGATCAGGCAAAAGGAAAACCGAATCTCTCTAATGGGCTGATTTTTTACAGCCCAGCAGACACAACAAGCTCTGAATCGTAGACTGCAGAAGCTGGAGCCAGCTTTGGTGAGTCTGAATTGCTTATTGTGTTGTTGTTGTTGTTGTTGTTGTTGTTGTTGTTGTTGTGTCTGGGGGTGGTTAGGTGCTCCGCTCGGCAGTTTCGGTTTCTGTCTGCCCGGTCGAGAGGTCGCTGACCAGGGTCACGCCTTCTATTGTGTGGCTCCAGTCACATCAGACAGGGGCGGGTCAGCCGGGCGCCATCAGCTCAGGTGGAAACAGCTGTGACTCCGTCGGGTACTTCACAGCACAGACTGCGCCTGAGCGTCAGCCCACATGTACCCCTTTCCCACTGGCCAGAAAACCCGTTTAAACCCGCTAATTAACCGGGTCCTCCTGGCAGGGTGAAGCGTTCACTCGGCTTTAGACCCGGGTCTTTCAACCCTGCAGTCGACGCGGGTTTTCAGCGGGTCGCTGCTATCGGCTTTTTAGTGGGAGGGGCGAAAGGGAGTGTGAAAGGCAGACGCGAGTCGACGCGGTAACTTACGTGATGACGTCGACGCAGCGCGGCTACGTTAGCGCGCTAGATGTTGTTTGTGGACACAGCTGAGATTTCCTTCGTCAACATGACCCAGTATTGGCAAGACCGCGAGACCAGAGAGCTGCTCTGGAGCCGTGGGAAGAGGAGATTCATCTACAGGGAACGGGGACGGTGTTCCGCTGCATTGTTTACTTTCGCTTTGCTCCGTCGCGCTGATGATGTCATCAACGAGGGACACCATCAGTGCGGGAAGACGCAGCGACGCGGCTCGCCAGCAGGAGGTGAGACGCGGGTCTGCAGGCGGTGTGACAGGACACAAAAGGCGAAAACACGGGTCGACAGTTGCAGTGTGAAAGAGGTCATAGTGTGAAGACCACAGAGGGTAAAGACCTGCGAGGTCACCGAGCAAGGTCACCGAGCAAGGTCACCGAGCAAGGACACCGAGCAAGGACGCCGAGCAAGGTCACCGAGCAAGGACACCGAGCAAGGTCACCGAGCAAGGACACCGAGCAAGGACACCGAGCAAGGACACCGAGCAAGGTCACCGAGCAAGGACACCGAGCAAGGTCACCGAGCAAGGTCACCGAGCAAGGACACCGAGCAAGGACACCGAGCAAGGACACCGAGCAAGGTCACCGAGCAAGGTCACCGAGCAAGGACACCGAGCAAGGACACCGAGCAAGGTCACCGAGCAAGGACACCGAGCAAGGTCACCGAGCAAGGTCACCGAGCAAGGTCACCGAGCAAGGACACCGAGCAAGGTCACCGAGCAAGGTCACCGAGCAAGGTCACCGAGCAAGGTCACCGAGCAAGGTCACCGAGCAAGGTCACCGGCTTCCACCAAGGTCTGTCTGTCACAGTCTAACGTGTGTTTCCTACGTATCCCAGTCACTGTCGGCAACCAGAAAAGACGCGTAGTCCTCCGCTAACGCAATCCACACAACCTGTCCGCTGTCTCTGGAAGTGGTCCAGCCCACACTCAGTGACCTCCGGTCTCTGGAACTGTCAGTCCACAGTTACTAAGACAGAATTCATCAGTTCTCTGATGAAGCTCTCAGACATTCAGGTCCTCGCCCTGACGGAGACCTGGACCCGCCCAGAAAGCTCAGCTACACCAGCTGCACCCTCTGCGCTAAGCCACGCCCCTCGCTCTACTGGCCCAGGAGGCGGTGCTACATTAAGCCACGCCCCTCGCTCTACTGGCCCAGGAGGCGGTGCTACGTTAAGCCACGCCCCTCGCTCTACTGGCCCAGGAGGCGGTGCTACGTTAAGCCACGCCCCTCACTCTACTGGCCCAGGAGGCGGTGCTACATTAAGCCACGCCCCTCGCTCTACTGGCCCAGGAGGCGGTGCTACGTTAAGCCACGCCCCTCGCTCTACTGGCCCAGGAGGCGGTGCTACATTAAGCCACGCCCCTCGCTCTACTGGCCCAGGAGGCGGTGCTACGTTAAGCCACACCCCTCGCTCTACTGGCCCAGGAGGCGGTGCTACGTTAAGCCACGCCCCTCGCTCTACTGGCCCAGGAGGCGGTGCTACATTAAGCCACGCCCCTCGCTCTACTGGCCCAGGAGGCGGTGCTACGTTAAGCCACACCCCTCGCTCTACTGGCCCAGGAGGCGGTGCTACATTAAGCCACGCCCCTCGCTCTACTGGCCCAGGAGGCGGTGCTACGTTAAGCCACACCCCTCGCTCTACTGGCCCAGGAGGCGGTGCTACGTTAAGCCACGCCCCTCGCTCTACTGGCCCAGGAGGCGGTGCTTGGTTCTCATTCCAGACAACTGGTCCTTCTCCTCACTGCACCTGTCGAACAACAACACAACGTTTGAATATCACGCTCTAACGGTCTCTACTCCCATCAAAGCATGTTCTGGTTGTGTACCGCCCACCAGGGGGCGATCTGGACGGCTTTGTCTCTGAAATGGACATGTTACTCTCTGACATCCCTGATGATGGCACACCACTGGTTGTCATGGAGACATGAACATTCACGTTGACAAACCTCAGGCTCAGGACGTTCTGGCACTGATGGCTTCCTTTGCTCTGGTACTGGCTCCGCCCCCCCCCCCCCCCCCCCGCCCCCCCACAAAGCTGGCAAAATCCTTGACTTGGTGCTGACTCGTAACTGCTCCACAGCAGAGGTGACGGTTACTCCACTACACCTGTCTGACCATTTCTCAGTAAAACTTGCGGCTGTCTTTCTGCCGCTGCAGACCCTGACACAGATGGTCTCCTTCCGCAGAACCCTGAAGTCCCTCACAGCAGCTCAGCTCCGTCCTGCCGGACCCTCTCACTTCTCATCACTTCCTGTTAATGAGGCTACAGAAACACTCTGGTCCTCTCTGGTCCTCTTTGGACAAACTCTGCCCCCGGGTGTCCAAACCAGCCAAGAAGAAACAACCAGGTCCATGGCTCTCAGAAGTTCTGAGAGAACAAAGAGCTGGACTCAGGGCAGCAGAAAGAAAGTGGTGTAAATCCCACGAGCCGCTGATTGGTCCTCATACAAACAGAAACTTGCTTCCTTTACCTCCCGCCTGCAGTCCGCAAAGAAAGCTTTTTATCAGAACCAGATCTGTGCAGCTTCTGATTCCAGAAAACTGTCTATGGCGTTCAGCTCCCTGCTTCCTCCTCCAGCTGCTCAGCCGTCCACTGAGCTGATCCTGACATGTTCGCCTCCTTTTCCACTGAGAAGGAGGCTGCAGTCAGAACCAGTTCTCTGAGCCGGACCGGCCCAGTCAGCTCAGACCCACCACTGCTCCTTCTCTCTGCTCGTTTGCTCCTCTGAGTGAGGATGAGGTCTCCAGACTTCTTCTGAGCTCAAAACCGACAACATGTCCTCTGGATCCAACACCCAGCAGCATCCTGCAGACCATCTGGTCCATAATCAGACCTGCAGTCACACATGGTCAACTCCTCTCTGGAAACCGGCATTTTTCCTGTTACTGTTAAACAAGCCCGCGTCCCCCACTGCTCAGAAAGCCTCATCTGCACCCCGGCCAGGCTGAAGACTCCAGGCCGGTCTCACTTCTGCCATTCCTGTCGAAAATACTGGAGGCTCAGTATTTTTTTTTTTTTATTGCAAAAACGAACAAACAATACAGACAG
Source organism: Salarias fasciatus (assembly GCF_902148845.1). NCBI lineage: Eukaryota > Metazoa > Chordata > Actinopteri > Blenniiformes > Blenniidae > Salarias > Salarias fasciatus. Next base: position 534,229 of record NW_021941376.1, on the reverse strand, counting down.
AGACATGCAACACGACAAGCCACACAACAGAAAACAGAGGAAGCAAAACAAAACAAAAAAATCATCATACTCTGCCTTTAAAAAAAAGAAAGAAAGACAACAAGAATCTGAGTTAGAAGAAAAAATCAAACAACTTGAAATCATCAATGCAGCTAACCCAGCAGAAGAAAATGAGAAGAAATTAAGACAGTATAAATTAGAAAATAACCAAATACTGAATAATAAAATCAGCTTTTTAATCAACAGACTCCGGCAAGAAAACTTCCACTACAATAACAAATCAGGAAAATACCTCGCAAATCAAATCAAAAGAAATAAGGAAAAATCCTCCATCCCCACCATCAAGAACTCAGCAGGGAAGCCAGCTGCCTCACCAGATGAAATCAATCAAGTATTCAAAGAATTTTATGCAAACCTTTACTCCTCAGACAGCAACTCAAAGGATGAGGACTTAACATCATTTCTCACCAGCGTTAACTTACCCCACCTTTCCCCTGAACAAAAAAATACACTCGACTCCCCCCTAACGAATGAAGAAATACACTCTGCCCTCAATAAAATGCTCAACAATAAAGCTGCTGGACCTGATGGCTTCCCTGCTGAGTTCTACAAACACTTCTGCTCCATCTTGGCCCCACTTTTCCAGAACATGTTATCTGAAATACAGCAGAACTCTAGATTTCCTCCAAACATGAACACAGCCTCCATCTCACTCCTCCTCAAACCAAATCAGGATCCCACCCTGCCTTCAAGTTGCCGTCCCATTTCACTCCTCAATGTCGACATAAAGATCATCACTAAAGCACTCTCCCACAGATTAGAAAGAATAATCCCATCCATAATTCATCCAGACCAAACAGGATTCATTAAAGGAAGACATTCAGCCAATAACACACAGACTGTTCAATGTCATGCACCACTCGGCCACACACAATCATCCAACCATCGTCACCACTTTAGATGCAGAAAAAGCCTTCGATAGAGTAAACTGGTCATTTCTCATCCATACCCTCAACAGATTTGGCTTTGGGGAATCATTTATGAACTGGGTCAGAACACTCTACACTTCACCTACAGCCACAGTCATTACTGACGGACAAACTTCACAAAAATTCACTCTTCACAGGGGACCAGGCAAGGATGTCCACTCTCCCCCTCTCTGTTTACCACTGTCACTGAACCCCTAGCAGCAGCCAGCCGTCAGAACCCCCTCATTACTGGAATCCAAACTCCCAACATGCACCATAAAATCAGCCTCTATGCAGATGACATTTTACTCTTCATTCAGAACCCACAATCGTCACTGTCAGAAGTAATAAAAGTTATCAACTCTTGTTCCTCTCTCTCCGACTACTCCATAAACTGGAACAAATCATCCATACGACCATTAAACACCAGCAGTCTGGATGTGGCAGCCCTCACCACACCCATCCCCTTCTGCACAAGTCACATCACTTACTGAGGAATCCACATTTCTCCCAGGCTGCCAGAGTTGATTACTTTAAATTTCACTCCATTACTCAAAACAATAAACGATGATCTCCAACGATGGATGAACATACCACTGTCACTATTAGGCAGAATAGCAACAATAAAGAAGACAATCCTCCCCAAAGTTAACTATCTCCTCTCGGTGACCCCCACTCACCCACCTCTCATCTGGTTTAACTCTGTTGATTCATCCATCAATAAATTCTATTGGAAAAATAAACCCCCAAGAATAAAACTGACCACACTTCAGAAAACAAACCATTAGGCGGACTCAATGCTCCAAATTTTCACCACTATTCACGAGCAAATCAACTTCAGTATATCTACAAATGGACCCACCCCACTCAGTCAGACAACACTTGGTTAGACATAGAGCAGACAGTTAGTGATGAAATACATTTAGCAGATTTACCATTTCTCACTCAGTCCATCAAAAAACACCCGTTTCAAAAACCCCACAATACGAGGGGGTTCCCAAAAGAAACCGGAATTTGGTCAGAAAACAATAATAGTGATGAGTTCTGACTTCTGGCCGTCAGATGTGCTGCAGGTAAGCCTCGTGCACATCTGTGAGAAATCTGAGCTCCCAGAGTGACCCTGACGCCTGTCAGGAGCTATTTATAGTAACAGAGTGCAGCGGCGGTCTGCGCTTTTTCCAAAATGGCGACATTGACTGTGAAGCCAGAGCAGCGCAAACATTAAATTCTGCTTTTTGCTGGAAAAACAGCAGCAGAAACACTCAGCTTGTTGCAGCAAGCCTACAAGGATGCTGCTCTGGGGAAGACTCAGGTCCATGAGTGGTCCGGGGGTCTGAGAAGGGCCAGATGTCGGCGCGTCAGGTCCGCTCAGCGTGAAAACGATGCTGAGCTGCTTCTCGGCTGTCCAGGGTCTCGTCCACAGCGAGTCTGTCCCTCCAGGTCAGACTGTAAACCAGGACTACTACAGGAAGTCCTCAGACGCTCCGTGAGGATGTGAGGAGGAAGCAGAGCGTCGTGGCGGAGTGGAGCCGGTTGATCCACCACCACAGAGCGCCAGCGGACACGGCGCTGCGCCTCACGCCGTTTCTGGAGAAGAATGAGATGAATCTCCTCTCCCATCCGCCTGATTCTCCAGATGAAGCCTCCAGGGACTTTTTCTTGTTCCCCAGGTTGAAGAAGCAGCTGAAGGGACAGCGGTTTGCAGATGTGGAGGAGGGGACAGACAAATCACAGCCGGCCCTGAATGACACTTTTACACACGGGTCTGCCGACGCATTGGTGAAGTGGGAGACACGGCTGGAGCGCTGCATTAATGTGGATGGAAATAATTTTGAAGGCGACGGTGATGTTTTATTTTGAAATGTCAGAAATAAAAAGTTACATTCACATTCCGGATTCCTTTGGGTCCACCCTCGTATCATCGGCTCTGACAGCCTGGTGGAAATTCCACAGCATCACTGACTCCACTCTGGAACCCTCACTCTTCACCCCCATCTGGCACAACCCGGACTTCACCAGCAATAAACAACCGTTACGCTTCAGCTCCTGGGCAGATAAAGGGATCACTCCCCTCAAACACATCTTCAACAATAACACCCTGGTCCCATTCCCGCTCCTGGTCCAGAAGCTCGGCATCAGGAGCCAACAGTTTCTACAATACCTACAGGTTTCATCATCCATCCAATCAGCAATGAAAAACAGAAACATAAACCTCGACCTCCCCCCTTCAGCTTCTACCCTCATTAATATCTCCTCTTCAAAAAAACTCTGATCTAAAATATCCAAGTTAATTTCACAGACCGATACAATATCATCTACACCTTCAGAAAAATGGCAAACAGATCTCACAGTTGCTCCTGATGCCGACTTCTGGCCCCAGATCTGCAAGAACATTTTCCTCATGACAAAAAACGCTCATCCAATACAAATCATTCATAGAACACATCTGACTGGACAAAAAATGCAAAAAATGGGCTTCTCATCATCCGATAACTGTTCACACTGCACAGAAAACTGCACAGATACCTACATTCATGCAACCTGGCACTGCTCACCTGTCCACCACTTCTGGAGAAACATCACAGACATCCTGTCACAGATCCTGGGCTGCCTCGTCCTGCTTCCCCCACCCTCTGTTCATCAGAGACCTGTCCACATCAAAACCTGATCATACACAAAACCCTTTACTTCTCGTGGCGCTAGCCACGTCCTCCTGACGACACTCAGCTCTTCCTCTCTTTTCCTCCTGACGACACTCAGCTCTTCCTCTCTTTTCCTCCTGACGACACTCAGCTCTTCCTCTCCTCCTGACGACACTCAGCTCTTCCTCTCTTTTCCTCTTGACGACACTCAGCTCTTCCTCTCTTTTCCTCCTGACGACACTCAGCTCTTCCTCTCTTTTCCTCCTGACGACACTCAGCTCTTCCTCTCTTTTCCTCCTGACGACACTCAGCTCTTCCTCTCTTTTCCTCTTGACGACACTCAGCTCTTCCTCTCCTCCTGACACTCAGCTCTTCCTCTCTTTTCCTCCTGACGACACTTAGCTCTTCCTCTCTTTTCCTCCTGACGACACTCAGCTCTTCCTCTCCTCCTGACGACACTCAGCTCTTCCTCTCTTTTCCTCCTGACGACACTCAGCTCTTCCTCTCCTCCTGACGACACTCAGCTCTTCCTCTCTTTTCCTCCTGACGACACTCAGCTCTTCCTCTCTTTTCCTCCTGACGACACTCAGCTCTTCCTCTCTTTTCCTCCTGACGACACTTAGCTCTTCCTCTCCTCCTGACGACACTCAGCTCTTCCTCTCTTTTCCTCCTGACGACACTCAGCTCTTCCTCTCCTCCTGACGACACTCAGCTCTTCCTCTCCTCCTGACGACACTCAGCTCTTCCTCTCTTTTCCTCCTGACGACACTCAGCTCTTCCTCTCTTTTCCTCCTGACGACACTCAGCTCTTCCTCTCTTTTCCTCCTGACGACACTCAGCTCTTCCTCTCTTTTCCTCCTGACGACACTTAGCTCTTCCTCTCCTCCTGACGACACTCAGCTCTTCCTCTCTTTTCCTCCTGACGACACTCAGCTCTTCCTCTCCTCCTGACGACACTCAGCTCTTCCTCTCCTCCTGACGACACTCAGCTCTTCCTCTCTTTTCCTCTTGACGACACTCAGCTCTTCCTCTCTTTTCCTCCTGACGACACTCAGCTCTTCCTCTCCTCCTGACGACACTCAGCTCTTCCTCTCTTTTCCTCCTGACGACACTCAGCTCTTCCTCTCCTCCTGACGACACTCAGCTCTTCCTCTCCTCCTGACGACACTCAGCTCTTCCTCTCCTCCTGACGACACTCAGCTCTTCCTCTCTTTTCCTCTTGACGACACTCAGCTCTTCCTCTCTTTTCCTCCTGACGACACTCAGCTCTTCCTCTCTTTTCCTCCTGACGACACTCAGCTCTTCCTCTCTTTTCCTCCTGACGACACTCAGCTCTTCCTCTCTTTTCCTCCTGACGACACTCAGCTCTTCCTCTCCTCCTGACGACACTCAGCTCTTCCTCTCTTTTCCTCTTGACGACACTCAGCTCTTCCTCTCCTCCTGACGACACTCAGCTCTTCCTCTCCTCCTGAAGACACTCAGCTCTTCCTCTCTTTTCCTCTTGACGACACTCAGCTCTTCCTCTCTTTTCCTCCTGACGACACTCAGCTCTTCCTCTCTTTTCCTCCTGACGACACTCAGCTCTTCCTCTCCTCCTGACACTCAGCTCTTCCTCTCTTTTCCTCCTGACGACACTCAGCTCTTTCTCTCCTCCTGACACTCAGCTCTTCCTCTCTTTTCCTCCTGACGACACTCAGCTCTTCCTCTCTTTTCCTCCTGACGACACTCAGCTCTTCCTCTCTTTTCCTCTTGACGACACTCAGCTCTTCCTCTCTTTTACTCCTGACGACACTCAGCTCTTCCTCTCCTCCTGACGACACTCAGCTCTTCCTCTCTTTTCCTCCTGACGACACTTAGCTCTTCCTCTCCTCCTGACGACACTCAGCTCTTCCTCTCTTTTCCTCCTGACGACACTCAGCTCTTCCTCTCCTCCTGACGACACTCAGCTCTTCCTCTCCTCCTGAAGACACTCAGCTCTTCCTCTCCTCCTGACGACACTCAGCTCTTCCTCTCTTTTCCTCCTGACGACACTCAGCTCTTCCTCTCCTCCTGACGACACTCAGCTCTTCCTCTCTTTTCCTCCTGACGACACTCAGCTCTTCCTCTCCTCCTGACGACACTCAGCTCTTCCTCTCTTTTCCTCCTGACGACACTCAGCTCTTCCTCTCTTTTCCTCCTGACTACACTCAGCTCTTCCTCTCTTTTTCTCCTGACGACACTCAGCTCTTCCTCTCTTTTTCTCCTGACGACACTCAGCTCTTCCTCTCTTTTCCTCCTGACGACACTTAGCTCTTCCTCTCCTCCTGACGACACTCAGCTCTTCCTCTCTTTTCCTCCTGACGACACTCAGCTCTTCCTCTCCTCCTGACGACACTCAGCTCTTCCTCTCCTCCTGAAGACACTCAGCTCTTCCTCTCCTCCTGACGACACTCAGCTCTTCCTCTCTTTTCCTCTTGACGACACTCAGCTCTTCCTCTCTTTTCCTCCTGACGACACTCAGCTCTTCCTCTCTTTTCCTCCTGACGACACTCAGCTCTTCCTCTCCTCCTGACGACACTCAGCTCTTCCTCTCTTTTCCTCCTGACGACACTCAGCTCTTCCTCTCCTCCTGACGACACTCAGCTCTTCCTCTCTTTTCCTCCTGACGACACTCAGCTCTTCCTCTCTTTTCCTCCTGACGACACTCAGCTCTTCCTCTCCTCCTGACGACACTCAGCTCTTCCTCTCTTTTCCTCCTGACGACACTCAGCTCTTCCTCTCTTTTCCTCCTGACGACACTCAGCTCTTCCTCTCCTCCTGACGACACTCAGCTCTTCCTCTCCTCCTGACGACACTCAGCTCTTCCTCTCTTTTCCTCCTGAAGACACTCAGCTCTTCCTCTCCTCCTGACGACACTCAGCTCTTCCTCTCTTTTCCTCCTGACGACACTCAGCTCTTCCTCTCCTCCTGACGACACTCAGCTCTTCCTCTCCTCCTGAAGACACTCAGCTCTTCCTCTCCTCCTGACGACACTCAGCTCTTCCTCTCTTTTCCTCTTGACGACACTCAGCTCTTCCTCTCTTTTCCTCCTGACGACACTCAGCTCTTCCTCTCCTCCTGACGACACTCAGCTCTTCCTCTCCTCCTGAAGACACTCAGCTCTTCCTCTCCTCCTGACGACACTCAGCTCTTCCTCTCTTTTCCTCCTGACGACACTCAGCTCTTCCTCTCTTTTCCTCCTGATGACACTCAGCTCTTCCTCTCTTTTCCTCCTGACGACACTCAGCTCTTCCTCTCCTCCTGACGACACTCAGCTCTTCCTCTCCTCCTGACGACACTCAGCTCTTCCTCTCTTTTCCTCCTGACGACACTCAGCTCTTCCTCTCCTTTCCTCCTGACGACACTCAGCTCTTCCTCTCCTTTCCTCCTGACGACACTTAGCTCTTCCTCTCCTCCTGACGACACTCAGCTCTTCCTCTCTTTTCCTCCTGACGACACTCAGCTCTTCCTCTCTTTTCCTCCTGACGACACTCAGCTCTTCCTCTCCTCCTGACGACACTCAGCTCTTCCTCTCCTCCTGACGACACTCAGCTCTTCCTCTCTTTTCCTCCTGACGACACGACAGTCTCAGCTGATCAGCAGGTCTGGCTGATCCTCCACCTGGATGAAGGAACGCCACCTTCAGCTACATCTGTCTCAGACTGAACTCACCGTCTGTCCAGCTGTCCATCTGTCCTCAGATCAGTGTCCAGCTTCACTCCAGCCTACTTGTGCCACTAACTCAACCAGAAGCCTGGAGGTCATGATTGATGACCTGCTGACCTTTAAGGGTCACGTGGCCTCAGGTTCTCGGTCTTGTCGTTATGCCCTCTACAACATCAGGAAGGTCAGACCCTTCCTGACCCAACAGGCCGCCCAGCTTCTGGTCCAGGCTCTGGTGGTGTCTATTCTGGCGGGTCTCCCTGCAGGTCCAGTCAAACCTCTACAGAGGACCCAGAATGCAGCAGGTCTGGTCTTCAACCAGCCCAGCAGAGCTCAGGTCCTCCTCTGTTCATCTCCCTTCACTGACTTCCAGTTGCAGCCAGGATCAAATTCAAATCTCTCCTCCTGGCTTACAGAACGCTTACAAGAACGGCTCCGGCCGACCTGGACTCCCTGATCCAGGTCGACCTGGACTCCCTGATCCAGGTCGACCTGGACTCCCTGATCCAGGTCGACCTGGACTCCCTGATCCAGGTCTACTCTCCTTCACGCCCTCTTCGCTCTGCATGTGAGAGACGTCTGGAGCTTCCAGCCCAGCTCGGCTCTGAACCTCCAGCCAGACTCTTCTCCTCTGCTGTTCCCAAATGGTGGAACGAACTTCCTAACTCTGGTTCTGCCGAGTCTCGTTCTACTTTCAGAGACAATTGAAGAGTGAATTGTTCAGAGAACACCGAGGGACTTAATCTGACCCCATGTTCGGGGAAGAATAGGTCAGGTGTTCTGAAACCAGCACTTATGGACCACTGACTAAATTGACACACAAAAAAGAAAAAAGAAAAAAAAGGGGGGGTAGTGGCTCCTCTTCTGCAGCTCCCTCGACCAATCACACTGGAAGCAGTTGAAGCATTTACTGATGGTTTCTTTCTTTCTTATGTCTGTATTCTTGCTTGTGTTTTACGTCGCTTTGGACAAAAGCGTCTGCTGAATGAAACTGTGCAACTGTAGACATTCATTTCCTTCTTGTAAGTGATTGACAGGTGTCATGTCCCGCCCCCCGTGGTTTACTGAGCGTTTCGGGCTAGCTTCAGTTAGCCCACTGCCACTGACTTTTGACCAATAGCAGCGAGTTAACGCAGCGGGGCTGCTGCTGGTGCCAGGGTTGGAAGGAGGGAGGAAAGTTCAGCTCTGGCGGCGTCAGCAGGAAGCAGGTGGACTGTCTGCTGGGACTGATGCTCTTCACGCTGTCTATCCAGACAGACTTCATCCAAAAGTTACCCGACTTCTTCGACATGGTGATTAACCTGTTTGCGTCCCAGAAAGGCGTCGATGTGAGCTTCTTTTCAAAAAGGTCGGCCGTGTCGACCTGTTGAGGGACTGAGACGCCTTGATTTAGCTGAGTGAAGCGTGTCTGGCTACATGTCACCAAGCAGCTGTAAAAGACAGCTGCAGCAGGACGTCCTCGCCTGGTGAACCAGCCCCGCCCACTCCTCAGCCACGTTTGGATTTAGTAGCTGGGGGTCTGGGGACGAGCCAATAGAAAGACAATGCGGCCAATCAGCGTTGCCGTTTTTTGTTTTCAAATTTTTTTGGCAAATTCCAGCGGCTAAACCGGAAGTGACGTCACCGCCGAGCGTAGCGGAGATGACGGACTTGAACCGTCGTCTGAAAGCTGCAATAAGTAAAGTTACAGCAAAAATACCAAGAATTACTGTATCAGGCAGCTGTATCACCAAGCTGTATCATCTGCTTCAGCAGGACCCCGGAGAACCAGGACCCCGGAGAACCAGGACCCCGGAGAACCAGGACCCCGGAGAACCAGCACCCCGGAGAACCAGTACCCCGGAGAACCAGGACCCCGGAGAACCAGGACCCCGGAGAACCAGGACTCTGAAGAACCAGGACCCCGGAGAACCAGGACCCCGGAGAACCAGGACCCCGGAGAACCAGCACCCCGGAGAACCAGGACCCCGGAGAACCAGGACCCCGGAGAACCAGGACCCCGGAGAACCAGGACCCCGGAGAACCAGGACTCTGAAGAACCAGGACCCCGGAGAACCAGGACCCCGGAGAACCAGGACCCCGGAGAACAAGGACTCTGAAGAACCAGGACCCCGGAGAACCAGCACCCCGGAGAACCAGGACCCCGGAGAACCAGGACCCCGGAGAACCAGGACCCCGGAGAACCAGGACCCCGGAGAACCAGGACCCTGGAGAACCAGGACCCTGAAGAACCAGGACCCTGAAGAACCAGGACCCCGGAGAACCAGGACCCCGGAGAACCAGGACTCTGAAGAACCAGGACCCTGGAGAACCAGGACCCTGAAGAACCAGGACCCTGAAGAACCAGGACCCCGGAGAACCAGGACCCTGGAGAACCAGGACCCCGGAGAACCAGGACCCCGGAGAACCAGGACCCTGGAGAACCAGGACCCCGGAGAACCAGGACCCCGGAGAACCAGGACCCCGGAGAACCAGGACCCCGGAGAACCAGGACCCCGGAGAACCAGGACCCCGGAGAACCAGGACTCTGAAGAACCAGGACCCCGGAGAACCAGGACTCTGAAGAACCAGGACCCCGGAGAATCAGGACCCCGGAGAACCAGGACCCTGGAGAACCAGGACCCCGGAGAACCAGGACCCCGGAGAACCAGGACCCCGGAGAACCAGGACCCCGGAGAACCAGGACCCTGGAGAACCAGCACCCCGGAGAACCAGCACCCCGGAGAACCAGCACCCCGGAGAACCAGGACCCCGGAGAACCAGGACCCCGGAGAACCAGGACCCCGGAGAACCAGGACCCTGGAGAACCAGCACCCCGGAGAACCAGGACCCTGGAGAACCAGCACCCCGGAGAACCAGGACCCTGGAGAACCAGCACCCCGGAGAACCAGCACCCCGGAGAACCAGGACCCCGGAGAACCAGGACCCCGGAGAACCAGGACCCTGGAGAACCAGCACCCCGGAGAACCAGGACCCTGGAGAACCAGGATTGGTGGTGGATCGCTGTGTCGACGCCTTTAATACGATTGTTTACAATCAGATTGAAAAAACACCATGGAAACTGGGCCAGTGTTGGTGGTTGTGGCGTTGGGACGGGGGACGCTGGGATGTGGACAGGAGGAGGAGCTGGACCAGGAAGGACGAGTCCAGGAAGTGGACCAGGAAGTGGACCAGGAAGTGGACCAGGTTCCAGACAGATTGTGTCTTCACAGGATTTCTGACTTTAATTGATTCTGAATCCTGCAGCTGACAGGAGGACAGAGGGACAGGAGGACAGAGGGACAGGAGGACAGAGGGACAGGAGGACAGAGACAGGAGGACAGAGGGACAGGAGGACAGAGGGACAGGAGGACAGAGACAGGAGGACAGAGGGACAGGAGGACAGAGAGACAGGAGGACAGAGAGACAGGAGGACAGAGACAGGAGGACAGAGACAGGAGGACAGAGGGACAGGAGGACAGAGACATGAGGACAGAGGGACAGGAGGACAGAGACAGGAGGACAGAGACAGGAGGACAGAGGGACAGGAGGACAGAGAGACAGGAGGACAGAGGGACAGGAGGACAGAGACAGGAGGACAGAGGGACAGGAGGACAGAGACATGAGGACAGAGGGACAGGAGGACAGAGACAGGAGGACAGAGGGACAGGAGGACAGAGGGACAGGAGGACAGAGACATGAGGACAGAGGGACAGGAGGACAGAGGGACAGGAGGACAGAGACAGGAGGACAGAGACAGGAGGACAGAGGGACAGGAGGACAGAGACAGGAGGACAGAGGGACAGGAGGACAGAGACAGGAGGACAGAGACAGGAGGACAGAGGGACAGGAGGACAGATACATGAGGACAGAGACAGGAGGACAGAGGGACAGGAGGACAGAGGGACAGGAGGACAGAGGGACAGGAGGACAGAGACAGGAGGACAGAGACAGGAGGACAGAGGGACAGGAGGACAGAGACAGGAGGACAGAGACAGGAGGACAGAGACAGGAGGACAGAGGGACAGGAGGACAGAGACAGGAGGACAGAGACAGGAGGACAGAGGGACAGGAGGACAGAGAGAGAGGAGGACAGAGGGACAGGAGGACAGAGACAGGAGGACAGAGGGACAGGAGGACAGAGACATGAGGACAGAGGGACAGGAGGACAGAGGGACAGGAGGACAGAGACAGCAGGACAGAGACAGGAGGACAGAGGGACAGGAGGACAGAGGGACAGGAGGACAGAGACAGGAGGACAGAGGGACAGGAGGACAGAGACATGAGGACAGAGGGACAGGAGGACAGAGGGACAGGAGGACAGAGACAGGAGGACAGAGGGACAGGAGGACAGAGGGACAGGAGGACAGAGACAGGAGGACAGAGGGACAGGAGGACAGAGACAGGAGGACATAGACAGGAGGACAGAGGGACAGGAGGACAGAGACAGGAGGACAGAGGGACAGGAGGACAGAGACATGAGGACAGAGGGACAGGAGGACAGAGGGACAGGAGGACAGAGACAGCAGGACAGAGACAGGAGGACAGAGGGACAGGAGGACAGAGGGACAGGAGGACAGAGACAGGAGGACAGAGGGACAGGAGGACAGAGACATGAGGACAGAGGGACAGGAGGACAGAGGGACAGGAGGACAGAGACAGGAGGACAGAGGGACAGGAGGACAGAGGGACAGGAGGACAGAGACAGGAGGACAGAGGGACAGGAGGACAGAGACAGGAGGACATAGACAGGAGGACAGAGGGACAGGAGGACAGAGACAGGAGGACAGAGGGACAGGAGGACAGATACATGAGGACAGAGGGACAGGAGGATAGAGACAGGAGGACAGAGGGACAGGAGGACAGAGACAGGAGGACAGCTGCGGCGCGCTGCGGCACGGTGCCTGCATGCTGTGGTGGGAGCCGTGAGTGGGGTGCTGGATGGCCCCCCCACCTTTAATTCTGCCCATTCGTCCCCCCCGTCGGCGGGCCTGCCCAACTATGTGACAAACTGCTCTATTTCTCAGTGATAAAGAATCCTTTAAAAAACTCCTGGATCCAGACAGGGATCCGGATCGTCACCAAAACTTAATGGATTCTGAGTGAGCCCAGGACCCCCCTTTCCACAGAGCTTCATTGCAATCCGTCCATTACTTTTCCTGTAATGTTGATAACAAACCAACAAACCACAGTGATTACTTAACCTCCTGGCGGAGGTAATAACAGCAGCAGGGGACGGAGACAGGGAGGAGGACCTGGACCGTCCTGGACTGTTGGACATGGTGAGGACACTGCCTGCTCTCAGGCCGCCAAATTTAAATGATAACAGAAGATTTCTTTGATCCAGTGGAAGCTCAGTCAGCCGTTAGCTTAGCCGTTAGCTTAGCCGGTAGCTTAGCCGTTAGCTTAGCCGTTAGCTTAGCTGGTAGCTTAGCCGTTAGCTTAGCTGGCTCTGAAGGATTCCTTCGAGCTCCATCGTCAGTGGACGGGACACGTCTCCAGTCCTGAGACGGAGGACAGGAGGTTTAAAGCTGACAGAGGACAGAGGGACAGAATGGACAGGCTGTTACTGAGGACAGGTCAGTCCTGAGAGGACGGATCTGAGCGGCGTGGCGGCGGGGAACGTGGTCCTGCTGGGTGTCGTGTCTGGCTGTTGTTTATCTTCAGGGTGTTGCTGAGGAGTAACGATCAGCTGACGAGCCAAAAAAAACACACAACAACTGGCCTGACGCCAAATCCAGTTGCCTCCTTATATACATATACAGTATATATACAGTATATATACAGTATATATACTGTACATATATATATACGTATATATATATATATATATATATATATATATATATATATATATATATATATAGCCTGAACCAATCCACCTCTCAATAACTATTTTGTCTACAAAAAAATCTGTGCACTTACAATGAGCATCAACAACTTAATGAAACAGCAATATTATTTAGGAAAAGAGGAACATTTTACTCACCAAAATCCCGACTATTTGTAAACAAAATCCATCGTATCTCTGGATCTGCTGTTGTTAGAAGCTAGAAGGCGCTGAGTCGCCAACTCGAAATCTGATTGGTTGAAGCAGCTGTCTGTTTGACGCTTCACTTTACTTCACTGGGCCATCAGAACGGACAGTGAAGGCCTCGGGCAGATTGCTTTGACCCTAGCAACAGATGATGCCTGAAATCTGATTGGTTAAATGATTTAATATGAAAAAAACATGTCTGGAAGCAGCGCAGCCACGGGAAGACTATGAAAGGAACGGAACATACCGTTTGGAATCATTTAGTAAGTATTCATGGACAAAATATAATTTACATCAGTCTGTAATTCAGATACCTTTTAGGCCAGCAGAGAAGGCCTTGCAGGCCCTGACGGCCCACCACTGATATATATATATGTATGTATATATATATAGTAAATAATCATCAGAGCATTGATTCCACTGTTGCTATTTGAAGTCCAGCCTGTCCGTCCCTCAGCGCGGGACTGTTTGTTGTTTGTCCGTCCCTCAGCGCGGGACTGTTTGTTGTTTGTCCGTCCCTCAGCGCGGGACTGTTTGTTGTTTGTGGACATTTCCTGTTGTTTTCAGCTGTTTTCTTTTTTCTTTCTTTTCTTTTTTTTCCAGCTCTGTTTCCTGGATGCGTTCCGGAACCTCATGACTTACAAATTAAACACTGGACAGGAGGACAGAGAGACAGGAGGACAGAGAGACAGGAGGACAGAGTAAGAAGACAGCAGAGGTTCCACCGTCCTTCAGGTAGAACCGACGCTCCAGAACCTGATCCGAGGGACACGGTGTGGTTCTGCCGGGACTGAGGAGAACCCGGGGTGGACGGCTGACCCGGGGACGTGGAGGTGAGACGGAGACGCTGCAGCCTCATGACCCACGTCCCGGTAATGAGATCAGGTCCTCGGAACCTTCAGGAACCGTAATGAGAGGAATGCTGGGAGTCACGGCGCCGCAAAGTGGAAACAGCTGATGTTTACCCAGGCGCCGCGCCCGGAGAACCACGAGGAGAACCACAGAGGAGAACCACGAGGAGAACCACAGAGGAGAACCACAGAGGAGAACCACAGAGGAGAACCGCAAGGAGAACCACAGAGGAGAACCACAGAGGAGAACCACAGAGGAGAACCACAGAGGAGAACCGCAGAGGAGAACCGCAAGGAGAACCGCAAGGAGAACCGCAGAGGAGAACCACAGAGGAGAACCGCAGAGGAGAACCGCAAGGAGAACCGCAAGGAGAACCGCAGAGGAGAACCACAGAGGAGAACCACAGAGGAGAACCACAGAGGAGAACCACAGAGGAGAACCGCAAGGAGAACCGCAGAGGAGAACCGCAGAGGAGAACCACAGAGGAGAACCACAGAGGAGAACCACAGAGGAGAACCACAGAGGAGAACCGCGAGGAGAACCACAGAGGAGAACCACAGAGGAGAACCACAGAGGAGAACCGCGAGGAGAACCACAGAGGAGAACCACAGAGGAGAACCACAGAGGAGAACCGCGAGGAGAACCGCAGAGGAGAACCGCAGAGGAGAACCACAAGGAGAACCACAGAGGAGAACCACAGAGGAGAACCACAGAGGAGAACCACAAGGAGAACCACAGAGGAGAACCACAGAGGAGAACCACAGAGGAGAACCACAGAGGAGAACCACAGAGGAGAACCGCAAGGAGAACCACAGAGGAGAACCACAGAGGAGAACCACAGAGGAGAACCGCAGAGGAGAACCACAGAGGAGAACCACAGAGGAGAACCGCAGAGGAGAACCACAGAGGAGAACCACAGAGGAGAACCACAGAGGAGAACCGCGAGGAGAACCACAGAGGAGAACCACAGAGGAGAACCGCAGAGGAGAACCACAGAGGAGAACCACAGAGGAGAACCGCAGAGGAGAACCACAGAGGAGAACCACAGAGGAGAACCGCAGAGGAGAACCACAGAGGAGAACCGCGAGGAGAACCACAGAGGAGAACCACAGAGGAGAACCACAGAGGAGAACCACAGAGGAGAACCGCAGAGGAGAACCGCGAGGAGAACCACAGAGGAGAACCACAGAGGAGAACCACAGAGGAGAACCACAGAGGAGAACCGCAGAGGAGAACCGCAGAGGAGAACCGCAGAGGAGAACCACAGAGGAGAACCACAGAGGAGAACCGCAAGGAGAACCGCGAGGAGAACCACAGAGGAGAACCGCAGAGGAGAACCGCAAGGAGAACCGCAGAGGAGAACCGCAAGGAGAACCGCAGAGGAGAACCACAGAGGAGAACCGCAGAGGAGAACCACAGAGGAGAACCGCAGAGGAGAACCACAGAGGAGAACCACAGAGGAGAACCACAGAGGAGAACCACAGAGGAGAACCGCAGAGGAGAACCGGTTCCAGCAGGTTCCACCAGGATCCTCCACAGTGTTCTTCATAACGAGGCTCGGCGCTCGGGTCCCTTCAGAACCAGGGAGAACCCGCTGGAGAACCCCCCTGTACGGACACGCCCCCTCCGGCCGGGACGGTCACACTGCCAGACTCTCAAAGCGGTCGCCATGGAAACCACAGCGCCCCGCAGGTTAAAGGTCAGACCAGCAGGGTGTGCTGTCACTGGACCTGGACCTGGACCTGGACCTGGTGCTCAGACTGGACTTGGTGAGTCCCTCTGTCCCTCTGTCCCTCTCTCACTCTGTCCCTCTGTCTCTCGTCCCCTGCTCGTCCTCACTCTGGTTCCGGTTCTGCTGGTCTTTCAGGGTTCTGTAGAGCGGTGCGAGAACCGACTCTGCTGAGGCTCAGAGGCTCCGCGGTAGTTTAGACGTCCGTCTCGCAGGTCCTGAGGCGTCCTATGGGGGACACCCTCCTGTCCCCCCAGCTCCTGCCCGGGTGGAGGTCCGGTTTTTCAGGTTCTCTTGTAGAACCCGGTCCAGGTCCACCTCAGCCAGGTGATCCAGGACTGGCTTCCTTTCATCAGGTTCTCCAGAGCGACGCCGGTTCCGGTCTGTCCTCTCTGGTGTCCCCCCTGGAGTACTCTGATTACTCATGGAGGACCTGCTGGTCTGTTTGGAGAACGTTCCTCCACAGAACCTCTTCACTGCACCGGAGACGGTCCACTGTCAGAGGACGTCCCCCATCCGGCCCCGGTACTGGGACCACCGGGCGGTCCACTGGGCTCCCTGTCCCCGTCCCGCCCCCCTGTCCCCCCTGTCCCCCCTGTCCCCGGCACTCCAGCTCTCGGTGGACTCGGGACTCATCTGGTTCTCCAGATCGTGGCTGTAATTAAAACCTCAGCTGCTGGTCCGGTTCTGTCTCGGGTTTTGGGGTCCAGCTGCTGGTCCAGTTCTGTCTTGCGTCTCGGGGTCCAGCTGCTGGTCCGGTTCTGTCTCGGGTTTTGGGGTCCAGCTGCTGGTCCGGTTCTGTATCGGGTTTTGGGGTCCAGCTGCTGGTCCGGTTCTGTCTCGGGTTTTGGGGTCCAGCTGCTGGTCCGGTTCTGTCTCGGGTTTTGGGGTCCAGCTGCTGGTCCGGTTCTGTCTTGCGTCTCGGGGTCCAGCTGCTGGACGTTCTGGACTTTCTGGGACTTTTGGACGGATTTCCAGTTCAGCTGGATCTGATCCAGAGACCTGGTCCACCCGGCGGAGGGCCGTCTCCGTCCTCTAGAGGCGGGACAGCAGTCTGAGGGACGGACCTCCTGGACTCGTCCTCCCTGCTGCGCTGCTGCCCCCCGGTGGAGCCTGAGAGAACAGCACCTTGAACCACGTCTGGACAAAGACGTCTTCAGTCTGAAGACAGTCATCATGAGGGGAGGGGGAGGGGGAGGACAGGACGGGGAGGAGGGGGAGGACAGGACGGAGAGGAGGGGGAGGACAGGACGGAGAGGAGGGGGAGGACAGGACGGGGAGGAGGGGGAGGACAGGACGGGGAGGGGGGAGGAGCCGGGGGGGAGGAGCCGGGGGGAGGAGCCGGGGGGGGAGCCGGGGGGGAGGAGCCGGGGGGGGAGCCGGGGGGAGGAGCCGGGGGGGGAGCCGGGGGGGGAGCCGGGGGGGGGAGCCGGGGGAGGAGCCCGGGGGGGAGGAGCCGGGGGGAGGAGCCAGGGGGAGGAGCCGGGGGGGAGGAGCCGGGGGGGGGGGGAGGAGCCGGGGGGGGGGGGTGTGGACGGGGTCTGGCTCCGTCCTCCTCTCTCTGCAGAACAGATCAAGACTCGATGGAGACGTGTCTCCGTCTGCTGCTCGCTGCTCTCTGCCTGGGACGCTGTTCTCACGGCACCCAGGACCGGATCCTCCAGGACCGGATCCTCCAGGACCAGATCCTCCAGGACCGGATCCTCCAGGACCAGATCCTCCAGGACCGGATCCTCCAGGACCGGATCCTCACCACCACCGCCGCCGCCAGCAGAACCCGGGCCTACAGGGCTGATGGAGCAGAGAGCCTGGACACCGGGACGGACGGACCGGGGACGCACCCCGGGACGGATGGACCAGGGACGGACGGACCAGGGACGGACGGACCGGGGACGCACCCAGGGACGGACGGACCGGGGACGCACCCCGGGACGGATGGCCCGGGAGAAAAGACCGTCCCAGCAGAGGAAGACGGGACGTCCCAGACCGAGGAGAAGAAACCCGACCCGGGTAAGGAGGACCTGGACCGGGCCTTCAGGGTCCCTGCAGGAACCTTCCAAAAGAGGTCATGAGGTCAGAGGTCAAAGCAGGACGAGGTCAGGAGGTCAGGAGGACATGGAGGAGGACCACCTCCTGTCAAACCGTCCAGCACCTCAGGAGGGGACAGCAGGTCTCCACCAGGACGGGACCTGCTGTCCTCCACTGGGGACATTATAGGACGGTGGAAGAAAGACGTCCAGGACCTCCTCAATCCCGTCCCGTCCTGCAGGACGCAGAGACTGAGGTCTCAGAGGAGGACTGAGGTCTCAGAGGTGGACGGAGGTCTCAGAGGTGGACGGAGGTCTCAGAGGTGGACGGAGGTCTCAGAGGTGGACTCGTCCATCACCCAGGCTGAAGTCTCAGCACCTCCATGTCCCAGGCCCTGGTCCCTGGTCCTGGACTAGAAGAAGGTGGTGTGTCCTCTCCAGGTCTGTGGACAGACTCTGGTCCAGGTGGAGGAGTCTCAGTGTCTCAGGGTTTGGTTCATGAGTGGAGGACGGATGGAGGACAGATGGAGGACAGATGGAGGAGAGACGGACAGGAGGGTGGAGCAGATGGTTCAGTTCAGTGTCTCATCAGAGGACAGTTTGACCCTTCAGTGTCTCATCAGAGGACAGTTTGACCCTTCAGTGTCTCATCAGAAGACAGTTTGACCCTTCAGTGTCTCATCAGAAGACAGTTTGACCCTTCAGTGTCTCATCAGAGGACGGTTTGACCCTTCAGTGTCTCATCAGAGGACAGTTTGACTCTTCAGTGTCTCATCAGAGGACAGTTTGACCCTTCAGTGTCTCATCAGAGGACGGTTTGACCCTTCAGTGTCTCATCAGAGGACGGTTTGACCCCTCGGTGTCTCATCAGAGGACCGTTTGACCCCTCGGTGTCTCTGTCCCTCTCAGCCTGTCCTCCCCTCGGCCTGGAGTCCCTCCGGGTGGACGACAGTCAGATGCGGGCGTCCTCCTACGAGCGGACGGGTCTGGGTCCTCACAGAGGGAGGCTGAACATCCAGGTCAGTGACCTTTGACCCTTCACCTGGTTGGTTCTCCTGTCAGCTTCACTGATTCTCTTCTCACTGAAGTCAGATTACAGCTGATTGTAACTGAAGTCAGTTTGCAGCTGGTGGTCAGTTGTGCAGTGTTCCTGTAATTTGACCCCAGCGCGGCGGTCTGTTGTCCCGGCGGTCTGCAGTCCGGCCTGGAGGACGGGGACCTGTACGACGGGGCCTGGTGCGCGGCGGCCCGGGACCGGGACCAGTGGCTGGAGGTGGACGCCCTCCGTCCCACGCTCTTCACCGGGGTCGTCCTGCAGGGGCGGAGCTCCATCTGGAGGTCAGGACGCCGCAGAACCTCAGGAGAACCTGAGAACACGTTCTCGTCTGGAGAACCTGCTCCTGGGGTTCTCCAGACGGTCCAGGCCTCCTGGAGGTTGTCGGTTCCACTCCTTTCAGTTCCAGTGCAGCAGGTCTCTGCTTCTGTCTGGACTTCATGTCTGATACGTTCCTCCGTTCCAGGTTCTGAACCCCGTCCAGGTTTCAGCACCAGCTCCTCCTCCTCCTCCTCCTTCTCCTCTTCCTCCTCCTCCTCTTCCTCCTCTCTCCTCTTCCTCCTCTTCCTCCTCGTCTCTCCTCCTCTTCCTCCTCCTCCTCCTCCTCCTCCTCGTCTCTCCTCTTCCCCCTCTCTCCTCCTCCTCCTCCTCTTCCTCCTCTTCCTCCTCTCTCCTCTTCCTCCTCTTCCTCCTCCTCCTCCTCTTCCTCCTCTTCCTCCTCCTCCTCCTCCTCCTCCTCTTCCCCCTCTCTCCTCTTCCTCCTCTTCCTCCTCCTCCTCCTCTTCCTCCTCTCTCCTCTTCCCCCTCTCTCCTCCTCTTCCTCCTCTTCCTCCTCCTCCTCCTCCTCCTCCTCCTCTTCCTCCTCCTCCTCCTCCTCCTCCTCCTCTTCCCCCTCTCTCCTCTTCCTCCTCTTCCTCCTCCTCCTCCTCTTCCTCCTCTCTCCTCTTCCTCCTCTTCCTCCTCCTCCTCCTCTTCCTCCTCCTCCTCCTCTTCCTCCTCTCTCCTCTTCCTCCTCTTCCTCCTCCTCCTCTCTCCTCTTCCTCCTCTTCCTCCTCCTCCTCCTCCTCCTCTTCCTCCTCTCTCCTCTTCCTCCTCTTCCTCCTCCTCCTCCTCTTCCTCCTCCTCCTCCTCTTCCTCCTCCTCCTCCTCTTCCCCCTCTCTCCTCTTCCTCCTCTTCCTCCTCCTCCTCCTCTTCCTCCTCTCTCCTCTTCCTCCTCTTCCTCCTCCTCCTCCTCTTCCTCCTCCTCCTCCTCTTCCTCCTCTCTCCTCTTCCTCCTCTTCCTCCTCCTCCTCTTCCTCCTCTCTCCTCTTCCTCCTCTTCCTCCTCCTCCTCCTCCTCCTCTTCCTCCTCTCTCCTCTTCCTCCTCTTCCTCCTCCTCCTCCTCTTCCTCCTCCTCCTCCTCTTCCTCCTCTCTCCTCTTCCTCCTCTTCCTCCTCTTCCTCTTCCTCCTCCTCCTCTTCCTCTCTGCCCGTCACCTGTTTTTATGTCTGTTATGTTTTCTCTTGTTTTATTTTTTTTAGATGTGTTTTGATTGGTTGAGAATTGTCCTGCATGTCCAGAAATGTCCTGCATGTCCAGAATTGTCCTGCGTGTCCAGAAGCGTCCTGCGTGTCCAGAAGTGTCCTGCTTGTCCAGAAGTGTCCTGCATGTCCAGAAGTGTCCTTCTTGTCTAGAAGTGTCCTGCATGTCCAGAATTGTCCTGCGTGTCCAGAAGCGTCCTGCGTGTCCAGAAGTGTCCTGCGTGTCCAGAAGCGTCCTGCATGTCCAGAATTGTCCTGCATGTCCAGAAGCGTCCTGCATGTCCAGAAGCGTCCTGCTTGTCCAGAACTGTCCTATGTGTCCAGAAGCGTCCTGCATGTCCAGAAGTGTCCTGCATGTCTAGAAGCGTCCTGCATGTCCAGAAATGTCCTGCTTGTCCAGAAGTGTCCTGCATGTCCAGAAGCGTCCTGCTTGTCCAGAAGTGTCCTGCATGTCCAGAAGCGTCCTTCTTGTCCAGAAGTGTCCTGCGTGTCCAGAAGCGTCCTGCTTGTCCAGAAGTGTCCTGCTTGTCCAGAAGTGTCCTGCATGTCCTTCGTGTCCTTCGTGTCCGGACGGCGCTGTGAGGTGAAACGTGTGGTTCTCGTCCTCCAGCTGGGACTGGGTGGAGTCCTACAAGCTGCAGCTGAGCAACGACTCGGAGACGTGGTGGACGGTTCTGGACGGCGGCCGGGAGGCGGTGAGACGCAGAACCTCGGAGAACCGGCTCCTCTCCGGTCTGAGGCTCCTGAGTTCAGACAGAAACGTATCAAGAACGGTTCTACGAGGAACCGCACCCAGTCCGCTGCAGGACCTGCAGCCGGTTCTGATGAGTCCAGTTCCTCAGAAACCACTTTGGTCACAGTTCTGATGTTAAGCAGAACCAGAAGAACCTGACGGTTCCACTTCAGGTTGGACCGGGTTGAACTTTCTGACTCAGTTAGCTGAAGGTTCTCCGCTGCATCGGAGAACTCGCTTCCTGTCCACATGCCAGGAACCTCAGTGAGACCAGAGAACCCGGACAGCGGAGAACCGGAGCACTCCACTGCACGCCTCAGGTTCTGGTTCTCCGCCCATCCTGACGTTCTCTCTCTTCTCTCCTGTAAACTCTCTTCAGGTCTTTGAAGGGAACCGGAACCCAGAAACCCCGGTTCTGGGCCTCCTGCCGGTTCCCACCGTGGCCCGGTTCATCCGCATCAACCCTCAGACCTGGTTCTCCAACGGAACCGTGTGTCTGCGGGCCGAGGTCCTGGGCTGCCGGGTCCCAGGTGGGACGCCATGACGGTTCCTCACGGCGGCCTGACGGCGTTCCGCGGCCTGTCCAACCAGCGTGTGTGTGTGTGTGTGCGTGTGTGTGTGTGTGTGTGTGTGTGTGTGTGTGTGTGTGTGTGTGTGTGTGTGTGTGTGTGTGTGTGTGTGTGTGTGTGTGTGTGCGTGCGTGTGTGTGTGTGTGCGTGTGTGTGTGTGTGTGTGTGTGTGTGCGTGCGTGTGTGTGTGTGTGTGGTCCTCCCTGTAGACCCGGATGACGTTGACGCCTCAGATCCGGACCCAGGTTCTAAAGATGTTCTGGACTTCAGGCACCACGACTACTCAGAGATGAGGAAGGTCTGAGTCCTGCCGCGTCCCGGTTCTCACTAGAACGTCCCGGTTCTCACTAGAACATCCCGGTTCTCACTAGAACGTCCCGGTTCTCACTAGAACATCCCGGTTCTCACTAGAACGTCCCGGTTCTCACTAGAACATCCCGGTTCTCACTAGAACGTCCCGGTTCTCACTAGAACGTCCCGGTTCTCACTAGAACGTCCCGGTTCTCACTAGAACGTTCCGTCCCCCTGCAGCTCATGAGGTCCGTGGCGGACCAGTGTCCGGACATCACCCGGGTCTACTCCATCGGGCGGAGCTTCAGGGGCCGCAAGCTCTACGTCATGGAGATCTCCGACCAGCCCGGAACCCACCAGCTGGGTGAGAACCACCAGGAACCAGGGGGAACGGGGGACCAGAGGGAACCACCAGGAACCAGAGGGAACCAGGGGGAACAGAACAGGCGGAGAGGAACCCTTCAACATTCTCAGTGTTTATACAGCCGGGTTCCAGCTGGAACTGGTCTCAGCAGACCTCTGGTTCCTCCGGTTCCAGCTGGAACTGGTCTCAGCAGACCTCTGGTTCCTCCGGTTCCAGCTGGAACTGGTCTCAGCAGACCTCTGGTTCCTCCGGTTCCAGCTGGAACTGGTCTCAGCAGACCTCTGGTTCCTCCGGTTCCAGCTGGAACTCTCCGGTCTCACATCCTCAGCAGATTCACTTCAGACCCGGTTCCGGTTCTGGTTCCGCGCTGACCGAGTTCTCCGGTGTTCCAGGCGAGCCGGAGTTCCGCTACGTGGCCGGGATGCACGGGAACGAGGTTCTGGGCCGGGAGCTGCTCCTCAACCTCATGCAGTACCTGTGCCGGGAGTTCCGGGCGGGGAACCGGCGGGTGGTCCGGCTGGTGACCGAGACCCGGATCCACCTGCTGCCCTCCATGAACCCCGACGGCTACGAGGAGGCCTACAGCAAGGTGACGGGTTCTGCGCACGGCGCCTCGGTTCTGCTGGTTCCTCTGGTTCTGATGGTTCTGCCAGTTCTGCTGGTTCTGCCGGTCCTGACGGTTCTGCCGGTCCTGACGGTTCCGCGCTGCAGGGCTCGGAGCTGGCCGGCTGGGCGGACGGACGCTACAGCGCCGAGGGAATCGACCTGAACCACAACTTCCCGGACCTGAACAACATCATGTGGGACGCCCAGGAGAACCTGGGAGACCCGCGGAGAACCGCCAACCACTACATCCCCATCCCCGAGTACTACACCCAGGAGGACGCCACGGTGAGAACATGCAGCTCCGGTTCCTCCGGGGGTTCTGCTGAGAACAGGAGTGATAGGTCAGGACCGCCGGGGCTCCAGCTCTCATGTAATCTGATCAAACTGAACTCAGGTAATCTGATTAAACTGGACTCATGTAGTCTGATTACACTGAACTCATGTAGTCTGATTAAACTGAACTCATGGTAGTCTGATTACACTGAACTCATGTAGTCTGATTAAACTGAACTCAGGTAATCTGATTAAACTGAACTCATGTAGTCTGATAACACTGAACTCATGTAATCTGATTAAACTGGACTCATGGTAGTCTGATTAAACTGAACTCAGGTAATCTGATTACACTGAACTCAGGTAATCTGATTAAACTGGACTCATGGTAGTCTGATTAAACTGAACTCAGGTAATCTGATTAAGCTGAACTCATGTAGTCTGATTAAACTGAACTCATGGTAGTCTGATTAAGTTGAACTCATGTAGTCTGATTAAGCTGAACTCATGTAGTCTGATTAAGCTGAACTCATGTAGTCTGATTAAGCTGAACTCATGTAGTCTGATTAAACTGAACTCATGTAATCTGATTAAACTGGACTCATGGTAGTCTGATTAAACTGAACTCAGGTAATCTGATTACACTGAACTAATGTAGTCTGATTAAACTGAACTCAGGTAATCTGATTAAACTGAACTCAGGTAATCTGATTACACTGAGCTCATGTAGTCTGATTAAACTGAACTCAGGTAATCTGATTAAACTGAACTCAGGTAATCTGATTAAACTGAACTCATGTAGTCTGATTACACTGAACTCATGTAATCTGATTACACTGCGCTATGGTCCATAAAAAGCATGTCACTAATCATCTTTGAGATCAAATCAAATCTCATTCCGCTTCGTTTGTTCCACATTAAAATGGAATACTGGACATTTGAACAACAATTATTCAGAATCGCAGCGAGTTCAGGAGCGGAGATGAAAAAGAAACGTCAGCCGTCAAAGTACAACTTCCTGCTGATCCCGGTGTCTCTGGACCTGGACCTGGTCCTGGCCCGCCTCTCAGACCAGATCAGGACTCACATGCTTAAATAAAGCTACATGAATTAAACATGACAGACTTTAGCGTCTGTCAGTGCTGAACTGCTGAGGGAGCCAGAGCAGCTGTGTGTGTGTGTGTGTGTGTGTGTGTGTGTGTGTGTGTGTGTGTGTGTGTGTGTGTGTGTGTGTGTGTGTGTGTGTGTGTGTGTGTGTGTGTGTGTGTGTGTGTGTTTGTGTTTGTGTGTGTTCTTGTATTTCTATCCTTGTTGGGGCCAAATGTCCCCACAAGGATAGCAAAACGTGGAACGACGTGCCTTGTGGGGACCTTTTTCCGGTCCTAAGTAGGAGAAACAGTGTTTTCTTGACCATGTTGTTGTTACTGAAAACAGTAAAAGGTCAAAAACATTTCTTTAGGGTTAGGCTTTGTTGTGGTGTGGGTTAGGGTTAGGGTAAGGGTCAGGGTTAGGGGCTAGACATGAATGGGAGTCAATGGAAGGTCCCCACAAGGATAGAAATACGAGACTGTGCGTGTGTGTGTGTGTGTGTGTGTGTGTGTGTGTGTGTGTGTGGCTGGGCTTTCTGCTGAGGTGGTCTGGAATGTGGGTCAGGGAGCAGATGTGTTGTGTAACCATCTCAGTTTGAGTCACAGAAACTTTTCCCATCAGTCTGAAAACTGAAAAACTTTAACCTCCGGAGAAACGTTCTGTCTGCCGTCACCAGAACCGACACACACGGAACCTGACGGAACACAGAACACAGAGATCATGAGGTTCTGTCAGGTTCTCCTTCATCACCACTTTTCTGATTTAATCCCATCCAGATTTTATCCAAAGGTCTGTCTCACTGTGTGTGTGTGTGTGTGTGTGTGTGTGTGTGTGTGTGTGTGTGTGTGTGTGTGTGTGTGTGTGTGTCCTAGGTGGCGCCGGAGACGCGGGCCGTCATCAGCTGGATGCAGGACGTCCCCTTCGTCCTCAGCGCTAACCTCCACGGCGGCGAGCTGGTGGTGTCGTACCCGTTCGACTGCACGCGGGGCTGGACGCCGCAGGAGGCCACGCCCACCGCCGACGACGCCTTCTTCCGCTGGCTGGCCTCCTCCTACGCCTCCACCCACCTGGTGATGGCCGACCCCGCCCGCCGCCTCTGCCACTACGAGGACTTCCAGGTCCACAACAACATCATCAACGGAGGAGCCTGGCACACCGTCCCCGGCAGTGAGTCCGGTCCAGTCCAGTCCAGAGTCCAGAGTCCAGTCCAGTCCAGAGTCCAGTCCAGAGTCCAGTCCAGAGTCCAGTCCAGAGTCCAGTCCAGTCCAGACTCCAGAGTCCACAATCTAGTCCACAGTCAAGTCCAAAGACCAGAGTCCAGAGACCAGAGTCCAGAGACCAGAGTCCAGAGACCAGAGTCCAGAGTCCAGTCCTGTCCAGTCTAGTCTAATCTAATCTAGTCTAGTCTAGTCCAGAGACCAGTCCAGAGTCAGAACTGGACTAATGGTCTCAGATTCCAGTCCAGGCTCAGCAGCTAAAATCCGTCTCATAAAGGAAGAACTTTGTTTCAAAACGTTCCTGCTGCTTCTGCAGCTTCAGCTCCGGGTTCTGCGGTTCTCCTGAAACATTTTAACACCATGAGAACGTCTGACGATCTGTTCCCCGTCCTAAAGAGATCTGACGATCTGTTCCCCGTCCTAAAGAGATCTGAGGATCTGTTCCCCGTCCTAAAGAGATCTGACGATCTGCTCCCCATCCTAAAGAGATCTGAGGATCTGTTCCCCGTCCTAAAGAGATCTGAGGATCTGTTCCCCGTCCTAAAGAGATCTGACGATCTGTTCCCCGTCCTAAAGAGATCTGACGATCTGTTCCCCGTCCTAAAGAGATCTAAGGATCTGTTCCCCATCGTAAAGCGATATGACGATCTGTTCCACATCATAAAGAGATCTGATGATCTGTTCCATATCATAAAGAGATGTGGTGATCTGTTCCCAGTCTTAAAGAGATCTGGTGATCTGTTCTCCGCCTCAGGCATGAACGACTTCAGCTACCTTCACACCAACTGCTTCGAGGTGACGGTGGAACTGTCCTGCGATAAGTTTCCTCACGCCAGCGAGCTTCCCGCCGAGTGGGAGAACAACAAGGAGTCCCTGCTGGTCTACATGGAGCAGGTCAGTCCCCCACGGCCTGGGCCCGGCTCAGGTCCAGTCCCTGCTGGTCTACATGGAGCAGGTCAGTCCCCCACGGCCTGGGCCCGGCTCAGGTCCAGTCCCTGCTGGTCTACATGGAGCAGGTCAGTCCCCCACGGCCTGGGCCCGGCTCAGGTCCAGTCCCTGCTGGTCTACATGGAGCAGGTCAGTCCCCCACCGGCCTGGGCCCGGCTCAGGTCCAGCACTGAAACCAGTTTCTGCCTCCCTCAGGTCCACCGAGGGATTAAAGGGGTCGTCAGAGACAAGACCACCAAACGAGGAATCGCAGACGCAGTGATCCGAGTGGAAGACCACGACCACGACATCCGATCAGGTACTGATCCAGTCAGGTACTGGTCTGATCAGGTACTGATCCAGTCAGGTACTGGTCTGATCAGGTACTGATCCAGTCATGGATGGATGGATGGATGGATGGATGGATGATGGATGGATGGATGGATGGATGGATGGATGGATGATGGATGCATGAGGGATGGATGGATGGATGGATGATGGATGGATGGATGGATGGATGGATGGATGGATGAATGGATGGATCATTGATGGATGGATGGATGGAGGATGGATGGATGAATGATGGATGGAGGATGGATGGATGAATGATGGATGGAGGATGGATGGATGAATGATGGATGCATGAGGGATGGATGGATGGATGGATGATGGATGGATGGATGCATGAAAGATGGATGGATGGATGACGGATGGATCATTGATGGATGGATGGATGGATGGATGGATGGAGGATGGATGGATGAATGAATGATGGATGGATGGATGATGGATGCATGATTGATGGATGGATGGATGGAGGATGGATGGATGATTGATGGATGGAGGATGGATGGATGAATGATGGATGGATGATGGATGCATGAAGGATGGATGGATGATGGATGGATGGATGGATGGATGACGGATGGATCATTGATGGATGGATGGATGGATGGAGGATGGATGGATGAATGATGGATGGATGATGAATGGATGGATGAATGATGGATGGATGGATGGATGGATGGGTGGGTGGGTGGATGGATGGATGGATGGATGGATGGATGGATGGATGGATGCATGAAGGATGGATGGATGACGGATGGATGATTGATGGATGGATGGATGGAGGATGGATGGATGGATGATGAATGGATGGATGGATAATGGATGGATGAATGATGGATGGATGGATGGATGGATGGATGGATGAATGATGGGTGGATGGATGGATGGATGGATGGAGGATGGATGGATGAATGATGGATGGATGATGAATGGATGGATGAATGATGGATGGATGGATGGATGGATGGATGGATGGATGGATGGATGAATGATGGGTGGATGGATGGATGGATGGATGAATGATGGGTGGATGGATGGATGGATGGATGAATGATGGGTGGATGGATGGATGGATGGATGAATGATGGGTGGATGGATGGATGGATGGATGGATGGATGGATGAATGATGGGTGGATGGATGGATGGATGGATGAATGATGGGTGGATGGATGGAGGATGGAGGATGGATGAATGATGGATGAATGATGAATGGATGGATGATGGATGGATGATGGATGGAATCTGTGGCCAGGTTTCATTCACTGTGATCAGAATCAAACTGCTCTTTTTGTCGCTGTGATCGGCGGAACGTGGCGGAACGTGGCGGAACGTGATGGAACGTTCCGGTCTGTCGGCTCCGTCTGTCTTTTCTTTCAAACTGAGAGGTTTGGTGGGCGGGGCTAGACCGTCACCACTTCCTTGTTCCGCCTCCTCTTTGACGGAGGAGACGGAACCAGAACCAGAACCAGAACCAGAGAATGATTTGAGGAAGGACACTGATGTGTCTGATCCGGTTCCCAAGACCAGTCCTCCGGTCTGTGACGGGTTCTCAGGCTCTGACACCCAGGGACTCTGACGGAACAGGGCCAAGATGTTTCTGTTCCCTGAGTGGAACGTCGGGGGGAACGTCGGGGGGAACGTCGGGGGGAACGTCGGGGCGGACACGTGAAGACCTGAGCCTGAAGTTCTGTCCTGTGGTCTTGTCTCGTCCTGTGAAGCTGCCGATGGGGACTACTGGAGACTCCTGAACCCGGGGCAGTACCGGGTCCGGGCTCTGGCGCCGGGCTACCTGCCCTCGGCGCGGCGGTGCAGCGTCGACACGGAGCCCCGGCCCACCGTCTGCGACTTCACCCTCACCAAGACCCCCGTCCAGAGGCTGAAGGAGCTCCGCGCCGGGGGGGCCGGGGGGGCCGGGGGGGCCGGGGGGGCCCGGGTCCCGCAGGACCTGCAGCTGCGCCTCCGGGCCCTGAGGCTCCGCAAGCTGCGTGCCAGCACCAAGGCCATCAACCGGCGCCGGGAGGGCCAGAGGCTGCAGGCCCGGAGCACCCGGAGGACCCGGAGGACCCGGAGCACCCGGAGGACCCGGAGGACCCGGAGGACCCGCAGGGCCCAGAGCCAAACCCGGGAAACCCCGGAATCTGGGCTCAGGAGAGCAGAACGGGACCTGGACTGAAGTCCACGTGTGGTTTGCTGGTAAATGTCAGGTTCCTCCACCGACCAGCAGAGGGCAGCAGCAGCTGCTCAGACTCCGGGAGCCAATCAGAGAGCAGGGTTCTGCTGTCAGCTGGTCTGATGTGAGCAGGGTTTTCTGGACTGGAGTCCCATTGGACAGAAGCTCTTCAAATAAAGATTGCGGCTCTTTCAAAGTAAAAGTCTGAGGTGTCTCAAACGTCTCTGCTTCGGTCCATTTCAGGAGCAGCAGGAAATTATTGAAAAACTTTTGTTTTTTCAATTTTCACTCACCGACGGTCTTACTGCCGAGAAAGGTGAACATTTTATTTGACAATTTTGATTTTAATTCGGTGGTGGGTCGATAGTGACGCCATTGGTGAGTGAAAATTGAAAAAAAAAATTCAAACTTTTCCACTTTTTTCATGAGGTGAGGCTACAGTAAGACCAACGATGAGTGAAACTTAAAGAAGAACGTTTGATCATTTTCACTTTCTTCATGAGGTGAGGCCTGATTCACTCAGTCGCGGCTGTGCGGCGGACCTGTCCGGGTTTGCACGGTGTCAGAACCGCCTGCCAGCAGATCAGTCCTTCACACTCCCCGCACGGCGGTTTCTAAATAGAAATTATGGAATGAAATCCCTATCAAAATTCAAGAGCATTTTAAATTGATTTGAGAGCAGCATTTATTGATTTCATTTTCGGATTCCGTGATATCGTCTCTCAGAACTCTGCTCTCGCGCTCAAACTCCTCCTCTTGCTCTCACGGAACTTGTGCTCACGGATCTCTGCTCTGCTCTCGGATTTTTCGTGTATCAACGCTGTCAACCAATAGGAAGCCGGCTCGCTCTGACCAATCAGATGATCCCTGTTTGTATACGGGTGCGTTCGCTGTTTCTGAGGAGCGTCGCATACGGGCGGACACCCTTTCAACAGGTTTTATTCACTTCCTCCCTCCGGGGCTGTAATAAATGTGATTTCTTTTATTTTTTTACCACTGTTGGAATAAAATATCATGCAATACGTACAACAGCGTCCAAGCTTCTCATTACAATGGCTGTATTGTATAATAATAGCCCATCGGACACTGCTCTGTGAGGCGTGCTGGTGGAGAAAACAATGTCACCATCCTGGAGGGACGAGGTGCCTTTTGTCAGTTTGATTTTCTGTTAAATTGACATCATCAGATTCCAATAAACGGGCCAAATTCAACTCGTTTTCCCGTCCTGACTGACAAAATGGATTTTCCGCTCATTTCCCGTTTGACAGGTGGGCGGGGCTTACGCCGCTCTCAAAGTGAAGCTGTTCTTAACACAGCGGCAGATGTCTGACTGCTGCTCAGCCTCCTGTCAGGACTGTAAATAACTCATAAAAGTTGTATTAGTGTTACACGAAGAAGCTCACTCTGTGCTTTGCTGCTCTTTGGTTCTCATCGTCAGACGCTAAACTGCATTTTTTCGACTCCCGACTAAATGAAAGTAGTTAAAAAAATGACCAGCAGGGGTCGCCCTGTATTGCTCTCCTCATCCCTCCGAATTTACACAGTGTACAATGAGATTGTAGAGAAGGAGTTAAACTCCTTTCGCACGCAACTAATACGCCAAAGGAGTGAGAGAAAACAGAGAATTTATTGATTTGTTGAATGTTTACGTGATTAAAAACATGAAAACAATAAATGAACCCTGTACAACAGCAACAATGATGAGACCATTCTGACTGTAATGGCTCCAGTTTCAGTGTTCATGTCATATGTGGAAATAAATTAAAATGCGTCTCTGTCAGAAGTACCGTCTGACATGTGTACTGGAGCCTGTGTGTGTCCTGCTTTTATGATACTTACAAGGTAAAAACATGAAAATAATATAACAATAATCTGGATAACTCCACTGTTTCTCCACTGATCACAGATGAAGAGGCTCCAGTCCAGCGAGGCTGGATCAATCAGAAATAACTGCATGAGATGTTTTTATTTTTCAGCATATCAACAAATCTGTTGATTATTTCAGACATTACGTAAGTGTGTAAATTCGGAGTGATGAGGAGAGCAATACAGGGCGACCCCTGCTGGTCATTTTTTAAACTACTTTCATTTAGTCGGGAGTCGAAAAAATGCAGTTTAGCGTCTAACAATGAGAACCAAAGAGCAGCAAAGCACAGAGTGAGCTTCTTCGTGTAACACTAATACAACTTTTATGAGTTCTTTACAGTCCTGACAGGAGGCTGAGCAGCAGCAGACATCTGCCGCTGTGTTAAGAACAGCTTCACTTTGAGAGCGGCGTAAGCCCCGCCCACCTGTCAAACGGGAAATGAGTGGAAAATCCATTTTGTCAGTCAGGACGGGAAAACGAGCTGAATTTGGCCCGTTTATTGGAATCTGATGATGTCAATTTAAAGAACAACTCCGGTTTTTTGACACCTGGACCTTATTTCTAGGTGAGTCATGCTCATATACTCACTCAGACAAACATCGTGCAGCTCGGAGTCCTTCAGAAGTTATTTAGATCCAAACGATGTAGCCGCACTAGCGGGGTGCCACAGCAATGGAGCGTTAGCGCGGGACATCATCTCTGCAAAGTCGCTCATTTCGGCTGTATTTCTTCATCCATCGCCAGTGTTTTCATCAAGTCAGCTCGTCTACCGTCTTCAGGTGGGTCAGCTGAAGAGCTGACAGTTTTCGCTAACTTAGCCACAATTAGCTCGGATGGGAACGTTGCGGCGCTCCTCTCCCCAGCAGAGAGGCACTTTGAGTCGGCCTCGGCTGTCACGGCGCCCCGGCGTCTGACTTCCAGGGGCCGAGTTGGAAAACGGCCCTCAGCTGCTCCACGGAGGCTCCGGACAGCGGCGAAGACGCACGGCTCACGCACGGCCGCTGGACGTCTCTCCTCACCGGGAGGAAGCGTATCTCCGCTCCCCGGTGGATGCGCGCTCCACGCCGGACGCGGGACGCGGGACGTGCGACGGCCGGAGCGCTCTCCTCGCCGGTAGAATCCAGATCTCCGCCGCCCGGTGGATGCGCGCTCCGGGCCGGCCGCGGGACACCGCCGGAGGCCCCCCTTCCGACCGAAAGGCAACCCGATGGAGGAAAAATACAGCCGAAATGAGCGACTTTGCAGAGATGATGTCCCGCGCTAGCGCTCCATTGCTGTGGCCCCCCCGCTAGTGCGGCTACATCGTTTGGATCTAAATAACTTCTGAAGGACTCCGAGCTGCACGATGTTTGTCTGAGTGAGTATATGAGCATGACACACCTAGAAATAAGGTCCAGGTGTCAAAAAACCGGAGTTGCCCTTTAACAGAAAATCAAACTGACAAAAGGCTCCTCGTCCCTTCAGGATGGTGACATTGTTTTCTCCACCAGCACACCTCACAGAGCAGCGTCCGATGGGCTGTTATTATACAATACAGCCATTGTAATGAGAAGCTTGGACGCTGCTGTACGTATTGCATGATATTTTATTCCAACAGTGGTAAAAAAATAAAAGAAATCACATTTATTCCAGCCCTGGAGGGAGGAAGTGAATAAAACCCGTTGAAAGAGTGTCCGCCCGTATGCGACGCTCCTCAGAAACAGCGAACGCTCCCGTATACAAACAGGGATCATCTGATTGGTCAGAGCGAGCCGGCTTCCTATTGGTTGACAGCGTTGATACACGAAAAATCCGAGAGCAGAGCAGAGATCCGTGAGCACAAGTTCCGTGAGAGCAAGAGGAGGAGTTTGAGTGTGAGCGCAGGAAGTCTGCGCGAGCAGCGTCGTAACCGAGCGCGAGGACACAGTTTGAGCGCAGAGTTCTGAGAGACAATATCACGGAATCTGAGAATGAAATCGATCAATGCTGCCCTCAAATCAATTTAAAATGCTCTTGAATTTTGATAAACGTGTACAAAAAATGGATCAGGGAGGATCAGGGTGGATCAGGGAGGATCAGATTTAGGGGACAGCGTCAATTTGATAGGAATCTGGAATTCCAGAACTGAAAATGGCTGTCACCGTTGATTTTTAAAAAATAAAAACGTGAAAAGGCGAAATATAGAAATTGGCTTTTTTCGGGTATTTCCGTTTCAGCCACAACCACCGCAGCCGGCACACATCAGCGGGGTGTAGAGACGGTGATTTTCATGCCACTTTGAGCTCGTTTGGTGGAGTATTTCAAAAATGGCGCACAAAATATCTTCGGTTAAGGTGTTTTTGAAATCCGCTCCGTCCAGCTCCCTGGAAAGGCTTCCGGTTGGTCTGGAGGGCTGAAAATTCACACAGTGGATGTGCTGGGAGCCCCGATCCAGATTGCCGACTTTCGTGCCTCAAATTCAAAGCATTATGGGAAATCTAGCCCCGTTGATCTTTGACCCCTAGGGTTAGGAGGGTCGCAGAGGGCTGAAAATTGACACAGTGGATGCCCTGGCAGCCCCGATGCAGGATCGAGCGTTCTTTTGTCTCTAGCTCAATGCGTTGTTTTCACCCTCCGGGGGATCCCTTAGAGTCATGAGGGGATCCCTGACCTGACCAGAGGCATGTGCGGGGGTGTTGCCCCTCCCCGAGGGGTCCCAAATTTCATGGTGGAAATTGACCCCCTGACCCTCAGGACACCCGAGGCTCATCCCCACGGATCCAACCATATAGACTGGGGG
The DNA here is from genome assembly GCF_902148845.1 of Salarias fasciatus. Lineage (NCBI taxonomy): Eukaryota > Metazoa > Chordata > Actinopteri > Blenniiformes > Blenniidae > Salarias > Salarias fasciatus. The sequence goes on along the minus strand of NW_021941376.1, from coordinate 500,526 downwards.
CTGATTCATGAGGTGAAATGTTCCTGCAGGGGGTAGAGAGATGACACCACAACACACCCGTCAGGGACCCCCCCGCTTCCATCTGAAGCCAGTCCCACACCTCTCGGTCCTTCCTTGGTGGAAATAAAGCTTGTTTTCTGAATGCAGCAATGTGGAAAGGGATTCCATGTATTTCACAATACTTTGACCCTTAAATGTGGAATTAGACACTTGAAACTACTACCATGGCACTGCTGAAGCCCTCAGCTTTCATTTGAAGCCATTGCCAGAGCTCTCGGTCCTTCCTGAGCGGAGTTGGAGCTTGTTTTCACAATGCAGCAATGTGGAAACAGAATGAACGGTTCTGGAATTGGATTCCAGATTAGGAGGAAACGTCCTCAGCACTCAGACGGTGGCCAAGGGAGCCCTCGTCCTCGAACTTCAGCTTAAACCAAGTCCTAGCTCTCTAGCATGTTCCTACAGCTCACAGTGGCAGCATTGTGAACTGGGGAATTGTGTTCCAGAATTTGACATTGGGATAGCTCCACCTTGTGGCAAAACGGCGGTACTGCAACAAATGAAAAGTCAATCAATCAATCAATCAATTTATTTTTGTATAGCCCAGTATCACAACAACAGTTGCCTCAGAGGGCTTCAAGATGTTACATTTGTCGGTAAAAGTAAAAACAGTGAATAAGCATAAGCATAATGTGGTGATCGAGGGTCAAAAGGCACATCACTGGACTGTAAACAATCCCCTGAATTCACCTAAATGGTCTGTTTTAGTCTGGGACCCATGGTTAGGGAAATAAAGGCCAAATACACTTTCTGGTTAAGAATTGCAATCTTAGATATATTGATCAGCGCGCCGAGCCGGTTCCAACGGTCCTACTGCCATCCCTCAAAGACTCCCAGAACAAAAGATGGAATCCCCTAAGTGGGCGGGGTTAGGGTGGGGGCGGGGTTAGGGTGGGGGTGGGGTTAGGGCGGGGTTAGGGTGGGGGTGGGGTTAGGGCGGGGTTAGGGTGGGGGCGGGGTTAGGGCGGGGTTAGGGTGGGGGCGGGGTTAGCCAGAGCCACGGGGAACGAGGGGACACCACGGCTAATCTCCACTGCCAGCTGAGCTCGGCGTCGTACCGACGGTCCGTCTGAAACTCTTGACGCCTCGCAGAGAAAAGTAAACCAGACTAAAACCCGGGTCAGCGGTGAAGGTCGTCTCACTCTCGTGTCTCCTGCACGTCCTCAAAACCAGCCGGATGGACAGCGGCTTCAGCTGTGAGACGCTCCGATAGGACGGCCTCTGCAGAGGGGCGGAGTCTGGATCAGGACAGCCCAGCAGCTGTCTGGACGCCAACAGTCCCACAACGCCGAGGACCAGAGTGTCCTCCACCTCCTGAGGACACCGACGTCCTTCAAAGTGTCCACACCTCTGCTCAGGACCTGTCCTCTACTGTCCTCTACGCTGCCGTCTGCTGTCCCCGGCCAGCACAGAGCGGGACAGGAAGACACTCAACAAGCTGCTCAGGAGGGACAGCTCTGTCCTGGACTGTCCTCTGGTCAGAAGGGACAGCTCTGTCCTGGACTGTCCTCTGGTCAGGAGGGACAGCTCTGTCCTGGACTGTCCTCTGGTCAGGAGGGACAGCTCTGTCCTGGACTGTCCTCTGGAGGGACAGCTCTGTCCTGGACTGTTGTTTGGACTCTGTGAAGGACGTGGCTGAGGGGGGAATGTTGGCCAAGCTGACATTCAGGATGGACAACAGCTCTGAGACACTGCAGTGGACGGTAGAGGAGACACCGCAGTGGACGGTAGAGGAGACACCGCAGTGGACAGACACCGCAGTGGACGGTAGAGGGTCTCAGCCGACAGACGTCCTCAGAGCAGGACAGAGCAGGTCCTTCATGTCCACCACTGTCAGACTGGACAGCTCCACTGTGGACAATTTAACCCTGGACAGTATGTCCTGCAGCTGTGGACACCCTGTGGACACTGGACACTCTGTGGACACTGGACACTCTGTGGACACTCTGTGGACACTCTGTGGACACTGGACACTCTGTGGACACTCTGTGGACACTGGACACTCTGTGGACACTCTGTGGACACTGGACACTCTGTGGACACTGGACACTCTGTGGACACTCTGTGGACACTCTGTGGACACTGGACACTCTGTGGACACTGGACACTCTGTGGACACTCTGTGGACACTCTGTGGACACTGGACACTCTGTGGACACTCTGTGGACACTCTGTGGACACTCTGTGGACACTGGACACTCTGTGGACACTCTGTGGACACTCTGTGGACACTCTGTGGACACTGGACACTCTGTGGACACTCTGTGGACACTGGACACTCTGTGGACACTCTGTGGACACTCTGTGGACACTGGACACTCTGTGGACACTCTGTGGACACTCTGTGGACACTGGACACTCTGTGGACACTCTGTGGACACTCTGTGGACACTCTGTGGACACTGGACACTCTGTGGACACTCTGTGGACACTCTGTGGACACTGGACACTCTGTGGACACTCTGTGGACACTGGACACTCTGTGGACACTCTGTGGACACTCTGTGGACACTGGACACTCTGTGGACACTCTGGAGCCTGTTTCTGTCTTAAAGCTCCTGTTTTACTGTAGATTTATATAAATTTCTCTTTTCTTCTTCATTTCTTTATTTGTATGGAGATTCTAACTTGTTTTGCAGGTGTCCTCGCTGTGCTGCCCCCTAGTGGTCAACTCCTCACCGCTGACAGCAACACAGTCGCTTCTGAATGAATGAATGAATGAATGAATGAATGAATGAATGAAGGAGTGAAGGTCTGGAGCCGCAGTTCGTCCCTGAACCGCCGGTCCAGGCTCTGGGGCCTCGCCTATGAACCTCTGACCGTAGCGCAGCGCGGCAACGCAGCGCGGCAACGCAGCGCGGCAACGCAGCGCGGCAACGCAGCGCGGCAACGCAGCGCGGCAACGCAGCGCGGCAACGCAGCAGGGCAACGCAGCGGGGCAACGCAGCGGGGCAACGCAGCAGGGCAACGCAGCGGGGCAACGCAGCGGGGCAACGCAGCAGGGCAACGCAGCAGGGCAACGCAGCAGGGCAACGCAGCGCGGCAACGCAGCGCGGCAACGCAGCAGGGCAACGCAGCGCGGCAACGCAGCGCGGCAACGCAGCGCGGCAACGCAGCAGGGCAACGCAGCGGGGCAACGCAGCGGGGCAACGCAGCAGGGCAACGCAGCGGGGCAACGCAGCGCGGCAACGCAGCGCGGCAACGCAGCAGGGCAACGCAGCGCGGCAACGCAGCGCGGCAACGCAGCAGGGCAACGCAGCGCGGCAACGCAGCGCGGCAACGCAGCGGGGCAACGTAGCGCGGCAACGCAGCGCGGCAACGCAGCAGGGCAACGCAGCAGGGCAACGCAGCAGGGCAACGCAGCGCGGCAACGCAGCGCGGCAACGCAGCAGGGCAACGCAGCGCGGCAACGCAGCGCGGCAACGCAGCAGGGCAACGCAGCGCGGCAACGCAGCGCGGCAACGCAGCGGGGCAACGTAGCGCGGCAACGCAGCGCGGCAACGCAGCAGGGCAACGCAGCAGGGCAACGCAGCAGGGCAACGCAGCGCGGCAACGCAGCGCGGCAACGCAGCGCGGCAACGCAGCGCGGCAACGCAGCGCGGCGCAAACTTCTGTCCGCAAAAAAAAAATTTCGGAGCCAAAAAAAAGTCCGCCGCTCAGCTGTTCGCAATTTCCAAGTCACGGTTTCAAATCCAGCGGAGAACGTGACGGTGGTCGACCCCGCCCACGATCCCCCCAGCTCCGCCCCCTGGCACCATGTATGGCATGAAATGAACTCATGAATGAAATGTGGGGGCGCAGCGGCGCCTGCAGGTAACCGCGGACCGGGCGGAGGACGAGTCGCAAAATTAAGATTTTAATGACATTCAGGCGGGTTGAGGACTCAAATGAAAAAAAGCAACATTTTAAGTCTTTTTCCAAACATACAGAAACAAATGAAAACGATAGAAAAACACTTTTTGACCGACGAGCAGCAGAGAGCAGAATCGTGGCGTTTTCTCTTTAATGCACATTCAGAGTCTCGCAGCTTTTCCTCTCCAGCCGCTCGGCGTCTCGCTGCAGAACCAGAGTCTCCGGCAGGCGAGACGCCGCCGCAGGAGGACCTGCTGCTGTGGAGGTCTGAGCTGATGCTGGTGGAGGACAGCCGGGCTGCCGTCCTCTCTGGAGGACACAGCAGAGGGACAGACGGAGACACTGAGTGGAGCAGGACCAGAGCCGTCGGGACTCTGCTGCTGGAGGGAAGGAAAGTGTCCCACTTGAAGGAGAGCTGAAATAATCCAGAGAGTCTCCACATGGCAGAAACACCTGAAAAGAACCGAGCATCAGCATGTAGTGACCTGGTTCACAGCCTGGTTCACAGCCTGGTTCCAGCCTGGTTCCAGCCTGACGGAGCGTCCAGGCTTCATCACAGCAGGTTCAACGCTCTGCAGCTCAGAGACGCTGAGGACCCGGAGGACTCGGGGTCAGAGGTCAGACGTGGCCGTGGCTACACAGCAAACACTCTTTGTGTCAGTTTGCCGTTTCGTTGAGAACAATGTGAAGTGTGTATCAGGAGAGAATGATGATGTCATTAGTGACGGTGTGTGTTTGTCGAGCAGAGACAGAGTGTAGAGTTTTGACTCGGTGGTGTGTGACGGCTCCTCTGAGCCGCTGATGGAGGCTTCAGGATGGAAACGCTCCAGAGCCTCTGAGACACCTCAGTGTCCCCTCGCTTCCTTCTGCTTTGTCGTCTCCACCTAGTTCCTCTGGATGGTGTGGTCCTGCACGGTCCTGCACGGTCCTGCACAGTCCTGTACAGTCCTGTACGGTCCTGCACGGTCCTGCACGGTCCTGCACGGTCCTGCACGGTCCTGCACGGTCCTGTACGGTCCTGTACGGTCCTGCACGGTCCTGTGCGGTCCTGTACGGTCCTGCACGGTCCTGCACGGTCCTGCACGGTCCTGTACGGTCCTGTACGGTCCTGTACGGTCCTGCACGGTCCTGTACGGTCCTGTACGGTCCTGCGGTCCTGTACGGTCCTGTGCGGTCCTGCACGGTCCTGTACGGTCCTTCGCGGTCCTGTGCGGTCCTGTGCGGCAGATGTTCTGTTGGCGGTTTGGACCACAGAGTCCCACACTTTTGTCCCTGCCGTAGATTCTTCCAGGTACCTGCTTTGGCCGGAGGAGCCGCTGTGCAGAGTCTGGGTCTGGTTCTGGTTCTGGTTCTGTGCAGCGAGCTTTATGGGTAAGAACCCCGGTCTGTCGTGAAAACAAAGATTCCTCCGAACACCGAGCAGAACTGAGCAGAACCGAGCAGAACCGAACTCCGAGCAGAACCGAGCAGAACCGAGCAGAACCGAGCAGAACCGAACTCCGAGCAGAACCGGAGACATGACAGGAAGGAAGCAACACGTCAGAAATGTTCGGCAGTTTGACTTTATTCATTTTGAACTTCAGTTTTAAAACAGAACGGTTCTCCAAACGTTCTGAGCGTTCTGCGGTCCGTCTGCAGTCCGACTCAGCAGATCCTCCAGAGTTTCTCTGCTCGCTGAGGTTCCGCCTGGTTTGAGAACCTTCAGAGAGCCGGTCTGCATAGTCAAGTCCAGAACAGGTTCTGTCTGTTCTGCGAGTTCTCCGGGTTCCAGCAGAGTCTCAGAACATTCTGGAACCTCAACGGCAGGAAGTAAAACCTAACAGCAAGCAACAGCTACGAGACCGCCGAGGAACAGGAGCAGGACCGGAGGTCCAGGGGCAGAACCCGGAGTCCAGGGGCAGAACCCGGGGTCTAGAGGCAGAACCCGGAGTCCAGGGGCAGAACCCGGGGTCCAGGGGCAGAACCCGGGGTCCAGGGGCAGAACCGGAGGTCCAGGGGCAGAACCCGGGGTCCAGGGGCAGAACCCGGGGTCCAGGGGCAGAACCCGGGGTCCAGGGGCAGAACCCGGGGTCCAGGGGCAGAACCGGAGGTCCAGGGGCAGAACCCGGGGTCCAGGGGCAGAACCCGGAGTCCAGGGGCAGAACCCGGGGTCCAGGGGCAGAACCCGGGTTCTAGAGGCAGAACCCGGGGTCCAGGGGCAGAACCCGGGGTCTAGAGGCAGAACCCGGGGTCCAGGGGCAGAACCCGGGGTCCAGGGGCAGAACCCGGGTTCTAGAGGCAGAACCCGGGGTCCAGGGGCAGAACCCGGGGTCCAGGGGCAGAACCCGGGGTCTAGAGGCAGAACCCGGGGTCCAGAGGCAGAACCCGGGGTCCAGGGGCAGAACCCGGGGTCCAGGGGCAGAACCTGGGGTCCAGAGGCAGAACCCGGGGTCCAGGGGCAGAACCCGGGGTCTAGAGGCAGAACCCGGACTCTGAGGGAGGAGATGCTGGAACGATAAATGGAGCGAAGGCCGTCGGTTCCTCTGAGAACCGGTCCGGTCCGGTCCGGTCCAGGTTCTAAAGCCGATCCAACGAGCTCCAGCTTGAGAACAGGAACGTTGACAGAGACCTGGTCCAGATTCAGACGTTCTGCGTAGAAAAGAACCTCTCAGGACCGTCCAGAGGTTCTGACAGCGCATCGGCACGGGGGGTCGGGGGTCAGAGGTCAGGGGATCAGGGGTCAGGAGTCAGGGGGTCAGGGGTCAGGAGTCAGGGGGTCAGGGGGTCAGGGGTCAGATTGTATGAGCAGCGAAGCAGCACCTGTGAGGACCAAGGCGGAGCAGCAGAGCCTCCATCAGGGTCCTGATCTGGGTTAGAGCTGGAGTCCAGCCAGGGTCTGGTCTGGACCCTGGTCTCTGGACCCTGGTCTCTGGAGTCTAGTCTGGATTCCTCGTCCCGAGTCCGAGTCTGGAGTGTCAGTATGGAGTCTGGGTCTGGAAGCCTCCCAGCTGGCAGGCCATCAGGTCTAGAACTGGGGCTGGTAGAGCCCCGGGTTCGCCGGGTTCTCCGGGTCCGGGTCTAGAACTGGGGCTGGTAGAGCCCCGGGTTCTCCGGGTTCTCCGGGTTCTCCGGGTCCGGGTCTAGAACTGGGGCTGGTAGAGCCCCGGGTTCTCCGGGTCCGGGTCCGGGTCTAGAACTGGGGCTGGTAGAGCGCCACGCGGCCGCTCAGGCAGCCGGAGGCCAGCTGGCAGTGCGTGGGGGAGAACTTGGTGGTGAGAACCACGTCGCTGTGGGAGTAGATGGAGCGGATCTGGCGCAGGCGGCCGGTCGGCGCCGCCGGGACGTCGGCCAGCTCGCCGCAGCGCCGGTCGAAGGCCAGCAGCCGGACGCCGTAGCCGTACGGCGAGCAGATGAGGCGGCCGTCCGGGCTGAAGCACAGCTCCTTGATGTAGCCCCGCCCCACGTTGGCCTCCTCGATGTAGTGCGTGAGACGCAGCGAGCAGCGGGGGGACACCGGGGGACGGGGGACGGCGCCCTCCTGGAACTCATACACACAGGTCCACTGGGGGGGGGGGACAGGGGGACGGACGGGGGGACGGACAGGGGGACGGACAGGGGACAGGGGGACGGACAGGGGGACAGGGGGACGGACAGGGGGACAGGGGGGTGGAGCCATTAACACAAACATAACAACTCAGACTCCTTCAGTCAGGCACAGAGCCCGGAGGAACCTGGAGAACCTGGAGAACCTGGAGAACCTGGAGAACCTGGAGAACCTGGAGAACCGGCTCTGCAGTTCAGCGGAGTTCCTCAGGGTTCTGTCCTGGAACCTCGACTGAAGTCCAACAGGGCTTCAGAACTCGGCTGCTGTTCTCCGGTTCCCCTCCTCCCGGGCAGGACCGTGTTCTCCCGTTCGCCGCGGCGCTGCACGATTTTGATAAAACACCTAATTGCGATTTTTCTGACCAATCATGCGATTCGATTCGATTTGCGATTTTCACATTTTATTCTTCCAAATGCAGAAAACAGCCAAAATTATGGTCGAAAAAAGTTGGCGTTACTTTCACATGGTCTTGCTCAAGGTGACATAAAATAACCGAATGTAAAGTAACCTGCTGCAGCTGCAGGCGGCGGCGGCGGCGGCGAGACGCCGCCGGGCTGTCTGCGTCACGGCTGGAAATAAAAAAAAGGTGCGTCGTTTTAATGAAATAACAAAATGATCAAAACCCAGAGTCGTCCACACTGGAACTCAGTCCTGGTCTCGCCTGCTTGGTTCACAGAACATTATTTAGTCACAGTTTCCAACGTGAAATAAATGGAAACTAAAAACCAGAACCGCAAACAGGCGCCACTGTGAAACCAACTTCACCTCGCAAAAACAACAACAACTGGCCAGCCTCTAAAGATAAAGGTGAAAAAAAGAATCCTCATTGCTGTAATACCCTCAGATGACAGTCGGTCAGTCACCCTGCTCCGGTCGTCTTCTCTCATTCTGCTGCAGCTTCATGTTTTCATGGAGAGAGAGAGAGCGTCACATGAGGGCCGTGGGGCGATCGGGGGAGAGAGAGAACAACCTGCGACTCGTCCACGTTTCTGTAACGTGTAGCGGTGAGTCTTCAGGTGTCGGTACAAATCAGACGTGTTTCCTCTGATCTGGCTGCTGCACGGCGACCATCTGCACCTGGCTCCACGTGGTTTTTATCAAACCCAGAGTCCAAACAGCTGACGGCAGTGGCTCCGCCCCCTCTCCTGCTGCCACCTCAGACCGAGAACGAGTCGCACTGAGAACCTTCTGCTCCTCTCCACACGCGGAGCACTGCAGGGTCTGTTGTTAGCAACCTGACGCTCGTCAGCTGCGGCGGTGCGGTGCAGACATGCTGCTTCCTGTTGTCATTTCTGATTGGCCGGTGGCCCGGAGCGCGGGACTGGAGCGTTTTGATTGGCGGACAGGTCTGTCAGTCTGCGCGGTTCGGTTACCGCAGCAGTTAAAGCCTCCGTTTCGATGCGGTGTCGGTTAATCGTGCAGCCCTGGCTCGCGGTTCCGCGGTTCCGCGGCTCGCGGTTCCGCGGTTCCGTGGCTCCGCGGTTCCGTGGCTCGCGGCTCGCGGTTCCGCGGCTCGCGGTTCTGCGGCTCCGCCTCTCACCTCCTGGTCGTCCATGTTGCTGGAGCAGCGGATCAGGGCGGCCCAGCCTTTGGGGTGCAGCTGCAGGGAGGTGATGCAGTTCCCTCGGTCTCGTTCTCCGGGGATCTCCGGAGTCAGAACCTCCAGACTGTTCCTGGGGACAGACCTGCGAGAACCGCGTCTGGTCAGAACCCGGGACCCGCAGACCGTCGGCTGTGAGAGCGTCAGACCCGGGTCAGACCCGGGTCAGAACCAGACCCACCTTCCCTGTGAGGATGGATCTTACTGGAGTCGTTCCCCTGACGGGGAGCGCCGGCGGAACGCGACGACGTTCCTCCATCTGAGGGAACAGAACACAGAACACGTCAGGATCCACGCTGACAGAACCATCAGAACCGCTGACAGAACCATCAGAACCGCTGACAGAACCATCAGAACCGCTGATAGAACCATCAGAACCGCTGACACAGAACCATCAGAACCGCTGACAGAACCATCAGAACTGCTGACAGAACCATCATAACTGCTGACAGAACCATCAGAACCGCTGACAGAACCATCAGAACCACTGACAGAACCACTGACAGAACCATCAGAACCACTGACAGAACCATCAGAACCGCTGACAGAACCATCAGAACCGCTGACAGAACCATCAGAACTGCTGACAGAACCATCAGAACCGCTGACAGAACCATCAGAACCGCTGACAGAACCATCAGAACCACTGACAGAACCATCAGAACTGCTGACAGAACCATCAGAACCACTGACACAGAACCATCAGAACCGCTGACAGAACCATCAGAACCGCTGACAGAACCATCAGAACTGCTGACAGAACCATCAGAACCGCTGACAGAACCATCAGAACCGCTGACAGAACCATCAGAACCACTGACAGAACCATCAGAACTGCTGACAGAACCATCAGAACCACTGACACAGAACCATCAGAACCGCTGACAGAACCATCAGAACCGCTGACAGAACCATCAGAACTGCTGACAGAACCATCAGAACCGCTGACAGAACCATCAGAACCGCTGACAGAACCATCAGAACCACTGACAGAACCATCAGAACTGCTGACAGAACCATCAGAACCACTGACAGAACCATCAGAACCACTGACAGAACCATCAGAACTGCTGACAGAACCATCAGAACCGCTGACAGAACCATCAGAACCGCTGACAGAACCATCAGAACCACTGACACAGAACCATCAGAACCACTGACAGAACCATCAGAACTGCTGACAGAACCATCAGAACCACTGACAGAACCATCAGAACCGCTGACAGAACCATCAGAACCGCTGACAGAACCATCAGAACCACTGACACAGAACCATCAGAACCACTGACAGAACCATCAGAACCGCTGACAGAACCATCAGAACCACTGACACAGAGCCATCAGAACCACTGACACAGAACCATCAGAACCGCTGACAGAACCATCAGAACCACTGACAGAACCATCAGAACCACTGACAGAACCATCAGAACCACTGACACAGAACCATCAGAACCACTGACAGAACCATCAGAACTGCTGACAGAACCATCAGAACCACTGACAGAACCATCAGAACCACTGACACAGAACCATCAGAACCACTGACAGAACCATCAGAACCACTGACAGAACCATCAGAACCACTGACACAGAACCATCAGAACCGCTGACAGAACCATCAGAACCACTGACAGAACCATCAGAACCGCTGACAGAACCATCAGAACCGCTGACAGAACCATCAGAACCGCTGACAGAACCATCAGAACCACTGACAGAACCATCAGAACTGCTGACAGAACCATCAGAACCACTGACAGAACCATCAGAACCGCTGACAGAACCATCAGAACCACTGACAGAACCATCAGAACTGCTGACAGAACCATCAGAACCGCTGACAGAACCATCAGAACCGCTGACAGAACCATCAGAACCACTGACAGAACCATCAGAACTGCTGACAGAACCATCAGAACCACTGACAGAACCATCAGAACTGCTGACAGAACCATCAGAACCACTGACAGAACCATCAGAACCGCTGACAGAACCATCAGAACCACTGACAGAACCATCAGAACTGCTGACAGAACCATCAGAACCGCTGACAGAACCATCAGAACCGCTGACAGAACCATCAGAACCGCTGACAGAACCATCAGAACCGCTGACAGAACCATCAGAACCACTGACAGAACCATCAGAACCACTGACAGAACCATCAGAACCGCTGACAGAACCATCAGAACCACTGACAGAACCATCAGAACCACTGACAGAACCATCAGAACCGCTGACAGAACCATGTATTCCTACAGCACGTCTCCAGGCATCGCGGCCGAGCCGCAGAGCTTCTCACCAGTTCAGACAGTAACAGAACCGGGTCGTGCTGCCCTGAAGGCAGCTGTTTTCTATAAGTTCATGTGATTAAAAAATGGTTAAATATGTTTAAAAATGTTTAAAAATTGTTAAAAAGTGTAAATCTTGATTCAGAGATCTTCTTTGTGCAAATTCCTTCATTATTTATGCAGGTTGTATAAAAACACGGAGAAGTCATTTTGCCGCGTCACTTCCGGTTTCAGTTTCGATGGCGACCGCCACGCATGAGCAGCACGGCTGAGATCATCTGCTGCCGTCCACCGTGAAGCTTTACAGTTTGTAAATGTATCAACATCTGGCTTCACGTTCATATTTCTGTGTTATTTCATGATGATGAGAAGATTTGTGCAGAGCTGGTGCTCTTTGCTTTGTGATGCATTTGTTGAGAGAAATGTTCTTGTATTTTATAGTTTTCACCGACTGGAGAGAAAATTAAAGCGACAGAACGTCCCCGGTGGTCCCGGCTCTTCTCTGGCGGTTTAACTCGGTGTCCTATCGATGACGCTACGGGGGCGATGTGAACGAGTTTTTTGGTGGCGGTGAGGAGTCGAGCGGCAGACGGTGAAGTTGGGTTTTATCAATACCGGTGTACAGACTGTTGCAGTAATCCAAGGGAGAGGTGACAACGGCGTGCATGGCCTGCTCTGACCCCGCCTGGGGAAGCTACGCTTTAATCTTTGCCAAAGTCCTCAGGCTGAAAAAACTTCTTTTAACGACTGCGCTGATCTGCTGCTCGAACTTGAAGGCACCGTCAAAGATCACACCCAGATTCCTCACAGCTGGCTTGGACTTCATAGCAAGAGGACCCAGGGCGCTGGAGTAAAGAGCCGGGGCGGTTTTGCCAAATACCAGAACCTCTGTCTCCTCCTCGCTGAGGTGGAGGAAGTTGGCTGTCATCCAAGCTTTAATGTCTGAGATGCAGCCCAGCAGGCTGGAGAGCAGCAGGGCCGTCGGAACAGCTGGACGTCGTCTGCACAGCAGCGGAAGGAGATATTATATTTAGTTATGATGCCTCCTCAGGGCAGTGTGTACAAGATAAACAGAATGGGGCCTAAGATGGAGCCTTGAGGCACCCCACAGGAGAGGTGAAGCCTCCCAGCTGAACAGAGAAGCTCCTGTCAGTCAGTAGGACCAGAACAACTCCAGGACTGGACCTCTGAAGCCCAGGTGTTGGAGGCGAGAAAGCAGGACCCTGGTCCACTGAAGTCCAGGAGCACCAGGACCACAGGACTACCTGAGTCTGCAGCTAGGAGGACCAGGACCACAGGACTACCTGAGTCTGCAGCTAGGAGGACCAGGACCACAGGACTACCTGAGTCAGAGGACAGACAGTCAGAGGACAGACAGTCAGAGGGCAGACAGTCAGAGGACAGACAGAGGACAGACAGTCAGAGGACAGACAGTCAGAGGACAGTCAGAGGACAGTCAGTCAGAGGACAGACAGTCAGAGGACAGTCAGAGGACAGACAGTCAGAGGACAGACAGTCAGAGGACAGTCAGTCAGAGGACAGACAGTCAGAGGACAGACAGTCAGAGGACAGTCAGAGGACAGACAGTCAAAGGACAGACAGTCAGAGGACAGTCAGGGGACAGTCAGAGGACAGACAGTCAGAGGGCAGACAGTCAGAGGGCAGACAGTCAGAGGACAGACAGTCAAAGGACAGACAGTCAAAGGACAGACAGTCAGAGGGCAGACAGTCAGAGGGCAGACAGTCAGAGGGCAGACAGTCAGAGGACAGACAGTCAGAGGACAGACAGTCAGAGGGCAGACAGTCAGAGGGCAGACAGTCAGAGGGCAGACAGTCAGAGGACAGACAGTCAGAGGACAGTCAGAGGACAGACAGTCAGAGGACAGACAGTCAGAGGACAGTCAGTCAGAGGACAGTCAGAGGACAGACAGTCAGAGGACAGACAGTCAGAGGGCAGACAGTCAGAGGACAGACAGTCAGAGGACAGTCAGTCAGAGGACAGTCAGTCAGAGGACAGTCAGAGGACAGACAGTCAGAGGACAGACAGTCAGAGGGCAGACAGTCAGAGGACAGTCAGTCAGAGGACAGTCAGAGGACAGTCAGAGGACAGACAGAGGACAGACAGTCAGAGGGCAGACAGTCAGAGGACAGACAGTCAGAGGACAGTCAGAGGACAGACAGTCAGAGGACAGACAGTCAGAGGGCAGACAGTCAGAGGACAGACAGTCAGAGGACAGTCAGTCAGAGGACAGTCAGTCAGAGGACAGTCAGAGGACAGACAGTCAGAGGACAGACAGTCAGAGGGCAGACAGTCAGAGGACAGACAGTCAGAGGACAGTCAGTCAGAGGACAGTCAGTCAGAGGACAGTCAGTCAGAGGACAGTCAGAGGACAGACAGTCAGAGGGCAGACAGTCAGAGGACAGACAGTCAGAGGACAGTCAGTCAGAGGACAGTCAGAGGACAGACAGTCAGAGGACAGACAGTCAGAGGACAGACAGTCAGAGGACAGTCAGTCAGAGGACAGTCAGAGGACAGACAGTCAGAGGACAGACAGTCAGAGGGCAGACAGTCAGAGGACAGACAGTCAGAGGACAGTCAGTCAGAGGACAGTCAGTCAGAGGACAGTCAGAGGACAGACAGTCAGAGGACAGACAGTCAGAGGGCAGACAGTCAGAGGACAGACAGTCAGAGGACAGTCAGTCAGAGGACAGTCAGTCAGAGGACAGTCAGAGGACAGACAGTCAGAGGACAGACAGTCAGAGGGCAGACAGTCAGAGGACAGACAGTCAGAGGACAGTCAGTCAGAGGACAGTCAGTCAGAGGACAGTCAGAGGACAGACAGTCAGAGGACAGACAGTCAGAGGGCAGACAGTCAGAGGACAGTCAGTCAGAGGACAGTCAGTCAGAGGACAGTCAGTCAGAGGACAGTCAGAGGACAGACAGTCAGAGGACAGACAGTCAGAGGACAGACAGTCAGAGGACAGTCAGTCAGAGGACAGTCAGTCAGAGGACAGTCAGAGGACAGACAGTCAGAGGACAGACAGTCAGAGGGCAGACAGTCAGAGGACAGTCAGTCAGAGGACAGTCAGAGGACAGACAGTCAGAGGACAGACAGTCAGAGGACAGTCAGAGGACAGACAGTCAGAGGGCAGACAGTCAGAGGGCAGACAGTCAGAGGGCAGACAGTCAGAGGACAGACAGTCAGAGGACAGACAGTCAGAGCGCAGACACTCAGAGGACAGACAGTCAGAGGACAGTCAGTCAGAGGACAGTCAGTCAGAGGACAGTCAGTCAGAGGACAGTCAGAGGACAGACAGTCAGAGGACAGACAGTCAGAGGGCAGACAGTCAGAGGACACACAGTCAGAGGACAGTCAGTCAGAGGACAGTCAGTCAGAGGACAGTCAGAGGACAGACAGTCAGAGGACAGACAGTCAGAGGGCAGACAGTCAGAGGACAGTCAGTCAGAGGACAGTCAGAGGACAGACAGTCAGAGGACAGACAGTCAGAGGGCAGACAGTCAGAGGACAGACAGTCAGAGGACAGACAGTCAGAGGACAGTCAGAGGACAGACAGTCAGAGGACAGACAGTCAGAGGGCAGACAGTCAGAGGACAGACAGTCAGAGGACAGTCAGTCAGAGGACAGTCAGTCAGAGGACAGTCAGAGGACAGACAGTCAGAGGACAGACAGTCAGAGGGCAGACAGTCAGAGGACAGACAGTCAGAGGACAGTCAGTCAGAGGACAGTCAGTCAGAGGACAGTCAGTCAGAGGACAGTCAGAGGACAGACAGTCAGAGGGCAGACAGTCAGAGGACAGACAGTCAGAGGACAGTCAGTCAGAGGACAGTCAGAGGACAGACAGTCAGAGGACAGACAGTCAGAGGGCAGACAGTCAGAGGACAGACAGTCAGAGGACAGTCAGTCAGAGGACAGTCAGAGGACAGACAGTCAGAGGACAGACAGTCAGAGGGCAGACAGTCAGAGGACAGACAGTCAGAGGACAGTCAGTCAGAGGACAGTCAGTCAGAGGACAGTCAGAGGACAGACAGTCAGAGGACAGACAGTCAGAGGGCAGACAGTCAGAGGACAGACAGTCAGAGGACAGTCAGTCAGAGGACAGTCAGTCAGAGGACAGTCAGTCAGAGGACAGTCAGAGGACAGACAGTCAGAGGACAGACAGTCAGAGGACAGACAGTCAGAGGACAGTCAGTCAGAGGACAGTCAGTCAGAGGACAGTCAGAGGACAGACAGTCAGAGGACAGACAGTCAGAGGGCAGACAGTCAGAGGACAGTCAGTCAGAGGACAGTCAGAGGACAGACAGTCAGAGGACAGACAGTCAGAGGACAGACAGTCAGAGGACAGTCAGTCAGAGGACAGTCAGAGGACAGACAGTCAGAGGACAGACAGTCAGAGGACAGACAGTCAGAGGACAGTCAGTCAGAGGACAGTCAGTCAGAGGACAGTCAGAGGACAGACAGTCAGAGGGCAGACAGTCAGAGGACAGACAGTCAGAGGACAGACAGTCAGAGGACAGTCAGTCAGAGGACAGTCAGAGGACAGACAGTCAGAGGACAGACAGTCAGAGGGCAGACAGTCAGAGGACAGACAGTCAGAGGACAGTCAGTCAGAGGACAGTCAGTCAGAGGACAGTCAGAGGACAGACAGTCAGAGGACAGACAGTCAGAGGGCAGACAGTCAGAGGACAGACAGTCAGAGGACAGTCAGTCAGAGGACAGTCAGTCAGAGGACAGTCAGTCAGAGGACAGTCAGAGGACAGACAGTCAGAGGACAGACAGTCAGAGGACAGACAGTCAGAGGACAGTCAGTCAGAGGACAGTCAGTCAGAGGACAGTCAGAGGACAGACAGTCAGAGGACAGACAGTCAGAGGGCAGACAGTCAGAGGACAGACAGTCAGAGGACAGTCAGAGGACAGACAGTCAGAGGACAGACAGTCAGAGGACAGACAGTCAGAGGACAGTCAGAGGACAGACAGTCAGAGGACAGACAGTCAGAGGACAGACAGTCAGAGGACAGACAGTCAGAGGACAGTCAGTCAGAGGACAGTCAGTCAGAGGACAGTCAGAGGACAGACAGTCAGAGGGCAGACAGTCAGAGGACAGACAGTCAGAGGACAGACAGTCAGAGGACAGTCAGTCAGAGGACAGTCAGAGGACAGACAGTCAGAGGACAGACAGTCAGAGGGCAGACAGTCAGAGGACAGACAGTCAGAGGACAGTCAGTCAGAGGACAGTCAGTCAGAGGACAGTCAGAGGACAGACAGTCAGAGGACAGACAGTCAGAGGGCAGACAGTCAGAGGACAGACAGTCAGAGGACAGTCAGTCAGAGGACAGTCAGTCAGAGGACAGTCAGAGGACAGACAGTCAGAGGACAGACAGTCAGAGGACAGTCAGTCAGAGGACAGTCAGTCAGAGGACAGTCAGAGGACAGACAGTCAGAGGACAGACAGTCAGAGGGCAGACAGTCAGAGGACAGTCAGTCAGAGGACAGTCAGAGGACAGACAGTCAGAGGACAGACAGTCAGAGGACAGACAGTCAGAGGACAGTCAGTCAGAGGACAGTCAGTCAGAGGACAGTCAGTCAGAGGACAGTCAGAGGACAGACAGTCAGAGGGCAGACAGTCAGAGGACAGACAGTCAGAGGACAGTCAGTCAGAGGACAGTCAGAGGACAGACAGTCAGAGGACAGACAGTCAGAGGACAGACAGTCAGAGGGCAGACAGTCAGAGGACAGACAGTCAGAGGACAGTCAGTCAGAGGACAGTCAGAGGACAGACAGTCAGAGGACAGACAGTCAGAGGGCAGACAGTCAGAGGACAGACAGTCAGAGGACAGTCAGTCAGAGGACAGTCAGTCAGAGGACAGTCAGAGGACAGACAGTCAGAGGACAGACAGTCAGAGGGCAGACAGTCAGAGGACAGACAGTCAGAGGACAGTCAGTCAGAGGACAGTCAGTCAGAGGACAGTCAGTCAGAGGACAGTCAGAGGACAGACAGTCAGAGGACAGACAGTCAGAGGACAGACAGTCAGAG
This sequence comes from Salarias fasciatus, assembly GCF_902148845.1. Lineage (NCBI taxonomy): Eukaryota > Metazoa > Chordata > Actinopteri > Blenniiformes > Blenniidae > Salarias > Salarias fasciatus. The sequence goes on along the minus strand of NW_021941376.1, from coordinate 483,086 downwards.
GACAGTCAGTCAGAGGACAGTCAGTCAGAGGACAGTCAGAGGACAGACAGTCAGAGGACAGACAGTCAGAGGGCAGACAGTCAGAGGACAGTCAGTCAGAGGACAGTCAGAGGACAGACAGTCAGAGGACAGACAGTCAGAGGACAGACAGTCAGAGGACAGTCAGTCAGAGGACAGTCAGAGGACAGACAGTCAGAGGACAGACAGTCAGAGGACAGACAGTCAGAGGACAGTCAGTCAGAGGACAGTCAGTCAGAGGACAGTCAGAGGACAGACAGTCAGAGGGCAGACAGTCAGAGGACAGACAGTCAGAGGACAGACAGTCAGAGGACAGACAGTCAGAGGACAGTCAGAGGACAGACAGTCAGAGGACAGACAGTCAGAGGGCAGACAGTCAGAGGACAGACAGTCAGAGGACAGTCAGTCAGAGGACAGTCAGTCAGAGGACAGTCAGAGGACAGACAGTCAGAGGACAGACAGTCAGAGGGCAGACAGTCAGAGGACAGACAGTCAGAGGACAGTCAGTCAGAGGACAGTCAGTCAGAGGACAGTCAGTCAGAGGACAGTCAGAGGACAGACAGTCAGAGGACAGACAGTCAGAGGACAGACAGTCAGAGGACAGTCAGTCAGAGGACAGTCAGTCAGAGGACAGTCAGAGGACAGACAGTCAGAGGACAGACAGTCAGAGGGCAGACAGTCAGAGGACAGTCAGTCAGAGGACAGTCAGAGGACAGACAGTCAGAGGACAGACAGTCAGAGGACAGACAGTCAGAGGACAGTCAGAGGACAGACAGTCAGAGGACAGACAGTCAGAGGACAGACAGTCAGAGGACAGTCAGTCAGAGGACAGTCAGTCAGAGGACAGTCAGTCAGAGGACAGTCAGAGGACAGACAGTCAGAGGGCAGACAGTCAGAGGACAGACAGTCAGAGGACAGACAGTCAGAGGACAGACAGTCAGAGGACAGTCAGAGGACAGACAGTCAGAGGACAGACAGTCAGAGGGCAGACAGTCAGAGGACAGACAGTCAGAGGACAGTCAGTCAGAGGACAGTCAGTCAGAGGACAGTCAGAGGACAGACAGTCAGAGGACAGACAGTCAGAGGGCAGACAGTCAGAGGACAGACAGTCAGAGGACAGTCAGTCAGAGGACAGTCAGTCAGAGGACAGTCAGAGGACAGACAGTCAGAGGACAGACAGTCAGAGGACAGTCAGTCAGAGGACAGTCAGTCAGAGGACAGTCAGAGGACAGACAGTCAGAGGACAGACAGTCAGAGGGCAGACAGTCAGAGGACAGTCAGTCAGAGGACAGTCAGAGGACAGACAGTCAGAGGACAGACAGTCAGAGGACAGACAGTCAGAGGACCAGTTGGAGGGCTGCAGGAGCTTGACTACGGCAGAGAGAGAAGCTACCGAAACGAGCTCAAACTGTGAGAATGTTGCCGACAAGGGGGGGGGTGAGAAGGGGGCAGTAGGGGCCTGGGGGGGGGGGGGGGGGGGGGGGGGGGGGTGAGAAGGGGGCAGTAGGGGGCCTGAGTGCAGCAATCTTGCTGATGAAGAATTGTTGGAAGCCATCACAGAGGGCGGGGGCGGGGGGGCAGGACGGGGGGGGGTCACTGCGGGGGTTGATGAGGGAGGTCAGAGTGTGAAGGAGGACCTGGGGTTTGTGACAGATTGAAGAAATCAGAGCAGAGTCGCTGAGACTCGGCATGTTTTACAGCTGGATGGTCGACTGTCAGGGAGCGGCGGAGGATCTGAAGGGAGGCGAGGAGGCGGGCCTTCTTGCCTTCTTCCATTGGCGCTCAGCGCCTCTGCAGTTGCGCCTGAGGGCAGGAGTGGAGGCAGTTAGCCGTGGTGAGGTCTGAGTTTGAGTCTGAGTCCAGAATTGTCGTGCAAACTGAAGAGAAGCTCATCAGCAGGAGTTCCAGCTCCAGGGTCTGGAGGCAGCGACACACCGGCGAGACCCTGAAGGCGGCAGAGACCTGCTCAGCAGTGGAGGGTCCAGAGAGCCAGAGACCAGTTTAGGGGCCTCATAGGAACTACCTGAGCATCGGACTGAGACAGAAAACAGAACTGGGGAGTGGTCGGAGGAAGCCATGGGGCAGATTTCATTAACAGAGACAGAAACGCCGCGGGCTAGGACGAGATCGAGTGTGTGGTCCTTTTCGTGGGCGGGGCCGTCAACAGCTCGAACGAGACTGAGTGAGTTAAGGAGGCTACACGGGGCGTCGGAGCAGCACAGCGCAGAGCGGAGCTCACACGGAGCGTCGGGGCGCCGATGCCTACAGCCGGCCCTGATTGCACTACTAATAAAAAAAATCATAAAAAAAACAAAAACAAAACAGCAGGCAGGTAAAACAACACTTATTTTCTTCCTCCACACTGAAACACAGACTGGAACAACGTGCCGTAACTCTAAACATCAAACAACTGATTTATAGTTCAAATGACCAGAACCAAACCCTCTTCTAACAAACGGGCTACAGCATGTCATTTATTTATATCTATAATCTCTGCAGATAAGCTCACATTGTTTGGCTAAACAGTTTCTCACATTATCTGCTCAAATTAAATGAAATGGGCCTAATCACACTGTGTCGGTCCGTTTCGCAGCGCAGCATCCACGCAAAAACAAACACTAAATTAAATAGAATTAGCCTTTTAGATAAATAAAAATAATAATATAATAATAACCTAAAATATTACAATTAAACGAAATAAAAGTCAGCATTAAAAATGAGAATTGAGTAACAGAACCGTCTTTTATTAGCCCAATGATCTGGATACTGACCTGTTTAAGGTGGAAAGCCATGTTGTTGTGGAGTGAGATGAAAGGACACAACTTGCATTTGACTTTTTTTGGATCATCTTTGACTTGGTCTGAAGTTCTGTTTTTCTTCTGACATTGTGAGCCTTTTAAAGCAGTACTATGCAAGATTTTCTTTAGCGCTCCCCCTACTGGTCTCCTGTGAAAGCTCACTGTCGTAAACGTCCTCTGCATAAATAAATAAAACTACAAGTTAAGTAAATTTTTCCACAGTGTGTTTGATAGGCTAACATGTATATCAAATAGGCTTTATATCATGTTTATTTGGAAAAAAAAACAAGAAATTCTATGTAAAATCAGTCCTTCAGCACCCCCATACAGCTGGAATGGAATGGTCCTGGTTTAATAACCACATTTTTTCGATGCTTCGACTGTATGATTGGCCGTCGAATCAGGCCCCTTCCAACGAATCATCGAATCGCCGACTATCTGAGGACACCCCTAGCTGATACAGAACCATCAGAACCACTGACAGAACCATCAGAACCACTGTCACACTGCTCCTGGAGCTGTTGCATTGTGGGTAGTTGAGCCTGGTCCATGTTTCTCCTCACACTACATTTTGCTCTCCGGCGTTCCGTCCCGCCGTCTCGGTTCTGCAGACTGTTCTCTGGTCTTAGTTCCAGATTATTTGCAGAACATGAAGCTCAGACGTTCTCGTTCTGTCATCATTCGGAGTTTTTTCGCCTTCTTCCTGTTCCTGACTCGGGGCGGCGTCGACACGTCAGAACCGTTCCCTGCTGTCTCAGACCGTCTGCTGCTCACCCTGATCCTGAGCAGCAGGCGGGCCGGCCAGCAGGGGGCAGCAGAGCAGAAACACAGACGCCCTTTGACCCCAGAACGGAGCTTCTTGCAGACCACTTGTGGCCCACGGGGCTCCTGTTTGACAGCGCTGCTTACACTGGTTCGGAGACGTTTTGCGGCAGGACGGCGGACTGACCAGAGCTTAGAGGTATATGAAATCCCTTTTATTTTTTCCCTAATTCCGTTTTAATATTTCTGAATTTGGTATTTTGTTTTTTATGCTCATTTTTACCATAAAAAAGGTGTCTGGTAAGTGGAAATGAATAAATGTCCACAATTTAATAGGATGTAACAGTCCATTTAATGTTTAAAGTCCTGCAACAAAGAAATGCTTTTCAATTAGTCGCATGCGTCTTTGCGAGTCCAGTCCACGGTACGTTGACAGTATTTACAAAAAAGCTTTTCCCCTGAGGCATAAAAGTCCGTGTTCTGTTCTGCTCTGTATTTAGCGCTTAGCGTGGAGTTTCGTAACTTTTTTGAATGTGTGAGAGGGGAGGGAGCAGCTCGCTTGGACATCGTGTTGTTGCGTCGCGTCTCGTCGTGGCTGGAACGCGCGTTCACATTTGTTTTCAATTGTATTTTGACGCAAAATCGCGGAAAGCATTTGGCGTTGTGAACGCAGCTTTAGCATGTTAGCAGCGCTGTGGAAGTGACGTACAGGTTGCAGCAGCTCGGGCGGTCCCCCCGGCATGTTAGCTTTGCACTATAAGGTTCCATTTTCTCCCGAAAACTGAATTTCAGACCAGATTAGGACGAATTCTGCAATATTCCACGTTTTATTCCAATTCCGTTTTTATTGGTCGTTTACGCGATTCCATTAAGACGGATTTCATATGGCTCTACCTGAGCTGAGCGGCGTGCGGCGGGCGTGCAGCAGGACGGCGGACTGACCTGAGCTGAGCGGCGTGCGGCGGGCGCGCAGCAGGACGGCAGGACGGCGGACTGACCTGAGCTGAGCGGCGTGCGGCGGGCGCGCAGCAGGACGGCAGGACGGCGGACTGACCTGAGCTGAGCGGCGTGCGGCGGGCGCGCAGCAGGACGGCAGGACGGCGGACTGACCTGAGCTGAGCGGCGTGCGGCGGGCGCGCAGCATGCGGTAGCTGCCCACCTCCAGGGACTGGGTCAGGTCCAGGTCGTGCAGGATCAGCAGGTATCCGGACGACGTGGAGATCAGCATCTTGGAGCAGTCCGGCGTCAGGCGCATCCGCATCAGGTAGCGGGTGTGGAAGAACTTCTTGTGGGGACAGCCGTCCTCTGTGAACCTGTACGGGAACGGCGAGCTACAGTCAGACACAGCAGGCTACAGTACAGTCAGACACGACGAGCTACAGTCAGACACGGCGAGCTACAGTGCAGTCAGACACGACGAGCTACAGTCAGACACGGCGAGCTACAGTCAAACACGGCGAGCTACAGTACAGTCAGACACAGCAGGCTACAGTACAGTCAGACACGATGCGCTACAGTCAGACACGGTGAGCTACAGTCAGACACGGTGAGCTACAGTCAGACACGGCGAGCTACAGTGCAGTCAGACACGACGAGCAACAGTCAGACACGGCGAGCTACAGTGCAGTCAGACACGACGAGCTACAGTCAGACACGGCGAGCTACAGTCAAACACGGCGAGCTACAGTACAGTCAGACACAGCAGGCTACAGTACAGTCAGACACGATGCGCTACAGTCAGACACGGTGAGCTACAGTCAGACACGGTGAGCTACAGTCAGACACGGCGAGCTACAGTGCAGTCAGACACGACAAGCTACAGTCAGACACGGTGAGCTACAGTCAGACACGGCGAGCTACAGTCAGACAGGGCAGGCTACAGTCAGACACAGCGAGCTACAGTACAGTCAGACACAGCAGGCTACAGACAGCGAGCTACAGTCAGACATGGCGAGCTACAGTCAAACACAGCGAGCTACAGTACAGTCAGACACAGCAGGCTACAGTACAGTCAGACACGACGAGCTACAGTCAGACACGGCAGGCTACAGTAGAGTCAGACACGACAAGCTACAGTCAGACGCGGCAGGCTACAGTACAGTCAGACATGGCGAGCTACAGTCAGACACGGCAGGCTACAGCCACAATCAGACACGGCGAGCTACAGTCAGACACTGTGAGCTACAGTCAGACACGGCGAGCTACAATCAGACACGGCGAGCTACAGTCAGACACGGCGGGCTACAGTCAGATATGGTGAGCTACAGTACAGTCAGACACGTCGAGCTACAGTCAGACACGGCAGTCTACAGTCAGACACGACGAGCTACAGTGCAGTCAGACATGACGAGCTACAGTCAGACATGACGAGCTACAGTCAGACATGACGAGCTACAGTCAGACACGGCGAGCTACAGTCAGACACGGCGAGCTACAGTCAGACAGGGCAGGCTACAGTCAGACACAGCGAGCTACAGTACAGTCAGACACAGCAGGCTACAGACAGCGAGCTACAGTCAGACATGGCGAGCTACAGTCAAACACAGCGAGCTACAGTACAGTCAGACACAGCAGGCTACAGTACAGTCAGACACGACGAGCTACAGTCAGACACGGCAGGCTACAGTAGAGTCAGACACGACAAGCTACAGTCAGACGCGGCAGGCTACAGTACAGTCAGACATGGCGAGCTACAGTCAGACACGGCAGGCTACAGCCACAATCAGACACGGTGAGCTACAGTCAGACACTGTGAGCTACAGTCAGACACGGCGAGCTACAATCAGACACGGCGAGCTACAGTCAGACACGGCGGGCTACAGTCAGATATGGTGAGCTACAGTACAGTCAGACACGTCGAGCTACAGTCAGACACGGCAGTCTAGTCAGACACGACGAGCTACAGTGCAGTCAGACATGACGAGCTACAGTCAGACATGACGAGCTACAGTCAGACATGACGAGCTACAGTCAGACACGGCGAGCTACAGTCAGAAACAGTGAGCTACAATACAGTCAGACACAGCAGGCTACAGACAGCGAGCTACAGTCAGACATGGCGAGCTACAGTCAAACACGGCGAGCTACAGTCAGACACGGCGAGCTACAGTCAGACACGGCGAGCTACAGTACAGTCAGACATGACGAGCTACAGTCAGACACTGCCAGCTACAGTCAGACACTGCCAGTTACAGTCAGACACTGCCAGCTACAGTCAGACATGGTGGGCTACAGTCAGATACGGTGAGCTACAGTACAGTCAGACACGTCGAGCAACAGTCAGATACGGCAGTCTACAGTCAGACACAGCAGGCTACAGTCAGACACAGCAGGCTACAGTACAGTCAGACACGGCAGGCTACAGTCACACATGGCGAGCAACAGTCGAAGCTACATTCAAACACGGTAAAACAAAGAGCAGCAGTGAGACGGAGCTCCAGGCCAAAGCCTCAGGACGGCGTTTCACTCTGGGATTCCATCAAAAGCCTGATGATCCTCCCCGTTGGTCCCTGACCCTCCTGACCCCCCTGACCCCTCCAGACCCTTGTGACACCCCCCCCCCCCCCCCCCCCCGGACCCACCGGTTGGTGTCCCAGGTGATGACGTTGCCGTCGAAGCCCGACGTGACGAGCAGCCGGGTGTTGGTGTCGTACTCGATGTTCTTGACCCAGGAGGCGTGGCCATGCAGCGAGCACACCTTGGAGCTCAGCTTCCTCAGGTCCCACAATGCAATGGTGGTGTCGTCGGAGCAAGTGGCGAACAGGCGGTTGTCCAGGAACCTGCGGACGCACGCACACACACGGGTTGACCTCTGACCCGGGCCCCCGCGGGGCGGGGCGGGGCGGGGTCACCGACCTGATGTTGTTGACGCAGTCCTCGTGGGCCTCCGTCAGCGTCTTGATGTGTCTGGAGGACACGGGGTCAAACAGCAGGACCTCGGTCTGCTCGCACGCCACCGTCAGCACGGACCTGAGACACGGCGGGACAGACGGCGGGGACGGGGGGAAGACGGGGGGGGCGGGGCAAGTGAAGACAGGGGTCAGACGGTCCCGGTCGGGGCCGCTCGGCTCAGGTCACGGCTTTGACCCCGATCAGGATCAGCCTGACCTGGTTTGTCTGCAGGATTTACTGGAGGATTTCTGAGCAGCTGAACCGCTTCCAAGACACACACACACACACACACACACACACACACACACACACACACACACACACACACACACACACACACACACACACACACATCCCCCTGGACCAGCACAGTATCTCTGATCATCAGTATCACCAAGCAGGACTTCATTAGAGGAGGACTGCAGGCACCAGTCCTCCTGATCCCCTCTGGTCCTACAGCCCCTCTCCCAGGTCTCTCCCGGGTCCCTGCTCCCTCCAGCCCCCCTCCAGCCCCCCGGACCCTCGGCCCTCACCCGTCCGGGGAGTACTCCAGGTTGAACACGGCTCCGTGGGTCTGGCTGCTCAGGTTGACGGCCTCCGCGGCGGGGTTCATGGAGCGGTACAGGCTGGTCATGGTCCTGAAGTTGTCCCGGGCGGGGTCCACGAACACCCCCCTCCGGATAGTCCTGCTCTGCAGCCAGGAGAACAGGCTGCTCCCCCGGGCCGCCTCTCCCGGGCTGCCGGGCTCCTGCTCCCGCGGGGCGGCGGCCGGCTCCGGGCCGAGCCCCGGCTGGGTGTCCGGGCCCTCCCGGTCCGGGTCCGGGTCCGGGTCCCGCTCCCGGTCCTGGTCCGAGTCGTCGCTGTCTCCGCGCGGCCTGTCCTCGCTCATCGCGGCTCCTCCGGCGGCTCTGCGGGGAAGAGGACCGAGTCCGGTCGGCTAGCCCGCCATGGCGGGGGGGCGTCCTCCGGGGGGGTGAGCGGCCGCCGGCGCTTCGGGGACGTTTGGACCGGGCCCGGCTGCCTGGTTCGGGTGTCTGATCCGCGCCAGTCAAAGCAAACGGCACGAGCCAGGACCCGGCCGGAAGAGACGGCCTCGCCTTCACAATAAAAGCAGACGCTGTCTTCAGGACGAACAGCGCGCGAACGGAAGCTCGCCGCGGTTCCTCTCGACACTTTTTATCCGTATTTTCATTCCGCACTCCGCGTCTTCAGCCATTTATCCAACCTGTCGCCTCAGACACGCGAACTTTAACCCGCCGCGCAGCGAAGCGTGAACCGGAAGTCTTACGTTGAAAGACAGCGCCTTGACCTGCCTCCTTCTCACCAAAACACATCAAACATAAAGAAACTCCACTTTCCACTTCCGGCTCAGATCCAGGCCGCGTTACAGCGGCTGCTGCCCCCTAGTGGAGGAACGCCGCTCAGGTCGGGTCCTGTGTCTGCTCCAGGCGCAGACGCGCGCTCAGCCTGGTAGCTAATGGATATTACTCATGTAACGCTTAATGGATATTACTCATGTAACTTTTTAATGGATATTACTCTTGTAACGCTTTAATGGATATTACTCATGTAACTTTTTAATGGATATTACTCATGTAACGCTTAATGGATGTTAGGGATATACTTTAATTAGCACTACTACTATGGAATAATTGTATTAACTGTATATTAGGCCTTTCCTGAGAGAAGTACACCAAGGTTATAAGATGCTCTGCTAAAGTGTAAACATACCCACACGTTCCGGAGAAACCAACACACACTCACTAGTGTTCCAAAACATACCGGATAAGGATGTCAGCTCTCGGTTGGCAGCTGACATCAATACCAAATTGTCCAATTGCGAACAAAGTCCAGCCTCTCTGTCGGGGCCCCGCCCAGAAGAACATAGAATAAAAACTCTGTTTCAGCAACAATCAGGATCCTTTCGGGGCAAAATACTTTGTATCTTTCCCTGTAAGGTCCAGCGCTGAGCATTACATTTGGCTATACTTAAATAAATGGTAATAATCTGAAGTCAGTCGTTTTGGCATTCTTTATACCAAGCATAGAGTAAGAGAACCGGGTGGAGTCAGCGGGACGGAAGTCCAGGCTCCAACATGGATATTACTGGTGTAGCGTTCACTCTGTCATGCAGAACATTCAGGGATTTTAACACAGGAAGTGTTTCCGCCCGGGATAAATAAAGCTTCTCTGTTCTTCTTCTCGGTTCTGCTCGGTTCTGCTCGGTTCGGTTCGGTTCGGTTCTGCTCAGTTCGTTTCGGTTTGGTTCGGTTCTGTTCTGCTCGGTTCTGTTCGGTTCATAATTGAAGAAATACGCTCCTCGTTGATGGTTTAGTGTTTTAATCACAACGATGAGGGAGCCCTGAGAACAACATGAACAGATACTAACTATACAAACAGGAAGCAACAAGCTATCACTAGTCATTCTAAGACAAGAATAAGTCACAGAAATAACATACTGGACTAGCTAGGCTTGATAGATTGCACTACTAACAAACTTGAAATACTTACAATAGTAATATGTATCAACATGAATATATTCTGGGGAAGTAAGAACGTTCCCAGAGCCGGACTCTCTCAAAACAACAACATTGACTCACTCCCACAGGAAGAACATAGCAGAAGCCCAATACTAGCCCTGCACTGCCACCTAGTGGACGGCGGTAAACTCTGCATCCCCCCCAGACCGTAAAGCTAAAACACAAAAAGTTAACGGTCTCAGTCCCAACTGCCAGTCTCAGGAACGTATCGCCTAGGTGGCTTCCTCGTGCGGCTCGGCCGTGGAGGACAGGGCTGAAGATCAAAGCCCTCAGGCAGGGACGAAGGGGATGGCGGTGGCGGAGCTGGGGGAGGGGAGTCCAAGGGCAGGATACCATCCAGGGGATCCATGCTCGGAGCAGACCCGCCCAAAAGTGGCGGGGGGGGGGGCCAAGGCCACGTCCCGTGGACCATCTGGCAGAAGCTGACTGGGGCAAGCCAGCAGGGGTGGGCAGGCAGGGGCCATGAGAGGCGGTGACCCACCCAGTAGCCGTGGAGCACAAGAGGCGGACGGTCGCTGTGGGGCACAGGGGTCGTCAGGTGTGTAGCCACGGAGAAAACGTCTGTTACGCAAGGTAAGGCGACCTGAACCATCGACCCTGACCCGATACTGGTCGTGACCCAGGGACTCCACCACCACCCCGGACCTGTCCCATTTGTTGGGGTAAGGGCCCTGCTGGTTCTGAAGGAACACCCTCTCACCCAGCGCCAGCGGGCGGAGAGGTCTCGAATGGGCCTGCAGTGACTATGTAGTGCAGGACATCCGGGACCGTAAGGCATCCTCCTTTGCTGCCCACGCCTGACGCCAGAGCGGCCGGAAATGCGGGTGTGAGAACTTGTCGAGCTTGTTAGCAAAGGACAGGGAACCACGAAGGGGGCGGCTGAAGATGATCTGAGCCGGTGACAGGTCACAGTCAGGGTCAGGGGTGTTGCGCAGCTGCAACATCGCGCGCAGGAAGTGGTCCTGGTCCAGGCTGCCCGTCGGGCTGGTATTAGACATCAGCAGACGCTTCGCCGTCTTAACTGCGACCTCTGCTCTCCATTTGACTGCGGGAAGCTGACAGATGAAACTCGATGACTGACGTTCCACAGGCAGAGGAAGTCTTGTATCAGGCCCGCTGTGAACTCCGGGCCAATTCCTCCGGCACGCCAAAGGTGCCGAAGAATGCGCGGAGGTGGCGGACCAAGCCCGCTGCGCCTCCCATGACCGTACCCGCTGTAGAGCTCAGGACCTCCACCCAACCAGAGAGACGGTCCCCGATGATCAGGTAGTGGCGGCCCTTGTAGTCGAAAAAGTCAGCGAAGACTGCCTCGAAAGGAGTGGACGGCGGTGGGGACGGTATAGGGGGTGTGGCCGCCTGCGACGGAGCATTGCGATTACAGTCGACACACCAGCTCCCGGTCGCTCTGATGTCCCCCGCCATGCCTGGCCAGTAGACTATGGCACGGACATACCGGTCCATCGTAGAGACCCCTTGGTGGGCCGCATGAAGGCACCGTAGGACGCGTCCACGGAGGGAGGGGGGTACCACGACACGGTCTTGATAGAGCAAGATGCCGTCCTGCACATAGACAGACCCACAGACAGGTCCAAGGCCGGCTAGAGTGGGGTCATTCACATCAATCTCCTCGCCGCGCTCAAGTAGGTTAAGAAGGCGTCCAAAGCATGCATCGGCCGCAGTCTCCTGAGCAAGGAGGGACCAGGGGATGGCTCCGAGCTCCTGCATGTCTGCCCGTATGGAAGCCATGTGCGCATGCTCAGTGTCATCACCAACACTCGGCAGTTCCAAAAAGGGGCCAGTTGGCGAGCAGGAGGGAGAGGGGTGCCTGGATGCGGCGTCGGCAGCGTGGTTGCTCCGGCCAGGTAGATGTACAACGTCGAAGCGCCACAGGAGGGTGCGCTGTTTGAGCCTGAACAGACGGGAGTTCGTGATCTCATCCAGTGTACGATCACCAAAGATCTTCACTAGGGGCTTGTGGTCAGTGACCACAACAAGGTTGTCACAACCCTGCGTGAAGTACCGTGTCTGCTCCAGACCCCAGGCCACAGCCAGGGCCTCTCCTTCAATCGCTGCGTAACGCTGTTCTGCCGTGGACAGGAAGCGAGAGCCAGCTAGGGTGATGCTCCACCCACCTGGGCAGCAGTCAGGCACGCCTGCGACACAGTCACAATGCTTCTGGAGCAGGAAGTAGCCGATACCGCGCCTGGACCAGTCCGGGCGGAGACAGGTACGCTTCTGTGTGTCGTATATCTCAACCCCTTCACGGATGGACTCGATGATGGCACTCTTAGATGACTGGAAGGCCTGCTCTAGCTCAGCAGACCATGCGAATTTGCAGCGTGGGCTGAGAAACGGCTTGAAGGGGGCCATAGTGTCGCGCAGCTGGGCGTAGTTCACCACCTGGTTGACTAGGCCGAACCAGCTCCTGATGTCTGTTGTGGACACGGGTGTAGGGAAGTCCCGGATAGCGTCCAGGTACTTCGGGAGTGGCTCAATGGCTGTGTCCGACACCCTAAAGCCGGCAAAGTCGACACTCCTCTCTGCGAATTGGAACTTGCCGGGGTTCAACACGATTCCAGCCCAGCCAACACGCATAAGGAAGTCAATCGTCCTCCACCAATGCTGCTCCAGGTCTGCGTCGTAATGAATGGTGTCATCAACACAGCGCTCCTTACGTTCAAAGTCCGAGAGGACGGCATCGAAGCGGCGGTTGTAGCCATCCCCTGACGACAAGAAGCCCTGCGGTGCCCTCGTATAACGCCAACGACCAAAGGGTGTGATAAAGGTGGTCAGATGCCTGTCCGACACCCTCAGGGGCACACTGAACAGACTGAGCATGCGCCAAGACTGAGCAGCTGGGGGTGACGCCAATCTCAGACAAAATCCAAAATATTGTGGTCGAACAAAATCTTGATGCGCTGCAATTACCGCCAATCAACAACGAAAGAAGATTAGATCGTGAGTGTGATCTGTGATATGTCTAAGAAACAAACAAGGTCGCAAACAAAGTTAAGTGAACACGGCCAAGCTGCACAGGTGTCGGAGACTAACATGGCAGGTAAAGACGCCGCCGAGTTATCTGTGTTGATCCGAACCATAATACGAGAAGAAATCAATGCGGCGATTGATAAACTCCAGCCGCAACTTGATGCCGTTAAAAATGAGGTGATTGCGTGTTCCAATAAAGTCGCCGCTCTGGAGGAATCATTAAACCGCATGGAAACCAGAGTGACGACGCTGGAGACTGCTAACGAAAGTTTGCGTAAAGAGAACACAGACCTGAAGGAGAAAGTCGATCGTATGGAGAATCACAGTCGGAAATATAACATCCGAATTCTCGGCTTGACTCGAGATGTTGAGAAGGGAAATCCGACAAGTTATGTGTCTGCTCTGCTGAAGGATCTGTTCGGGGATAAACTACAGCGCGCACCTGAAGTGGAAAATGCGCACCGCGTCGGACCCGTGGCCAAATCTGGACAGCGAGCAATGATCGTAAGGATGCACAGACTGGAAACGAGAGAGGAGATCTTGCGAGTTGCAAAGAGAGAAAAGCTGTTGGAGATTCGTGGAATGAAGCTGCGCATCTTTCCTGACCTTACTGCGGAGACGGCGAGGGCCAGGGCGCGATTCCGTGACGTTAGGAACAAATTGTGGAGCGCAGGGGTGAAACATGGCATCATACACCCAGCCACTCTGATCGTGACTTTTAAAGAAGGGATCATGAAGTTTACGGACCATCTCGCCGCAGAGACTTTCTTCAAGACTGTGGTTGAACCGGAAATGCGTAACCAAGGTGATGAACACTGATGACAAAACACAGGTATTGATATTGTGCATGCGGCTGTGACTTAAACATTTATTTAAGACTGCTCCATTATTTCTATGTATACAGCCTAAGTGCTTTTGGAATTTTGGTTAAAATTATGTCAGACAGTCATCTTAGAAGATAATAATGACCGTCTTGAAGGATGAAATAATAACCACATAGGTAAAGAGTAAAAAGTAAGTCTGGGTTGGTTATACATCCTATTTAGTTGTCACTTAAAAATGTTGGCAAAAGGGGGGTGTAGCTGTATGTATGTGTATCAATGTGTGTCCTTGTGTGTTTGTCTTTGCTGTTTATTTTGTTTATTTGATAGCTCTTCATTAAATAACTGTTGGAGGAAAGGTTTGAGTAAAATATGCAATGGTGATGGATAAAGTACTTTCACAAAAAGGTTTGAAAATAGCTCATTTAAATATCTGTAGTCTACGGAATAAGATTCAAGATGTTACTGTGCTTCTTGGAAACAATAACTTGCACATTTTGGCAGTATCTGAAACACATTTGGATGCAACGATAGACAACTCAATTTTGCATGTAAATGGATACCTGATGTACAGATGTGACAGAAATATAAATGGTGGTGGAGTGGCTTTTTATGTACAGGATCAAATACCAGTTAAAACTAGACTCGACCTTGGTTGCATTGGTGTTGAAGCGCTGTGGTTGGAAGTGCAGTTACCACACATCAAGTCCATCCTGATTGGTTGTTGCTATAGGCCACCCAATGCACCTATAGTCTGTTTAGATCGGATCTGTGGCATGTTGGACAAAGTATGTGATATAAATAATGAGATCTATTTTTTAGGTGACCTAAATATTGATTGGAGTTTGAACAACTGCTCTTTAAAAAATAAGTTGCGGGCTATGACAGATACTTGCAATTTGTCACAAGTAGTTACAAAACCAACAAGAGTCACCTATAAGTCTGATGGGACAAAAACCGCTACATGTATTGATTTGCTTTTCACCAATGCAACAGATTCATGTTCAAAAGCAATTTCAACTGATGTTGGTTTCAGTGATCATAATTTAATTGCAATTAACAGAAAAACTAAAGTACCAAAATCTGGACAGAAGATAATTATAAAACGCATTTTTAAACAATTTAGTGAAGCTAGTTTTTGTGCTGACATTAGAAATGTTGATTGGTCACAAGTGTTACTGGAAGATGATCCTGATACAGCTTTGGAGGTTTTCACAAATTTTATAATGCCAATTTTTGATAAACATGCCCCATTAAGGCGAATGACGGTGAGAAATATTGCATCCCCATGGTTAGATTTAGAACTCAAAGAATATATTAAACAAAGAGAGAAAGTAAAGACAGAGGCGATCTCATCAGATGACAATGCATTATGGGAAAGGTACAGACAATTAAGGAATTATGTTACCAAATTAAATCGAACAAAAAAGAGGGCTTATTATGAAACTAAATTTAAGGAGGCAAAAGCAGACAGTAATAAAACATGGAATACTCTAAATGAATTAACTGGAAGAAAATGTAAATTTACACCAACATACATGGAAGTAGGTGATTCATTCTTGACTAAACCGTCTGATATAGCTGATCATTTAAGTGATTATTTTAAAAATAAAATCCAGAATTTAAGGAAAAACCTGATTTCAAAGACTAAAGGTGATTTATCATTTAGAACAATTAAAAATAACATTATGAATGGGAAATCGTGTGCATTTGCTTTTGATAAAGTAACTGTAACTACAGTGGAAAATGTGTTGCAAGTAATGAAAGTAAAACCTCCAGGGATTGATGAACTTGATGTACAGTTATTGAAATTAGTAGTTGATGTAATTTCGATGCCTGTGTGTCATATTATTAATCTAAGTTTAGAAAAATGTAAATGCCCTGTCAAATGGAAAACAGCTAAAATCGTTCCTATTCCGAAAAACACTAAAGAACCCTTTTCTGGGAAAAACAGTAGGCCTGTTAGTATTTTGCCCATTTGAGTAAAATTATGGAAAGGATAGTTTATGATCAAATCACTTATTATTTTTGTAAAAATGGGTTGAATTCACCGTGTCAACATGCTTATAAGAAAGGGCACTCCACAATGACTGCCTTAGCTCAGATGACTGATGATTGGTCAAATGATATTGATAAAGGGAAATTAATTGGGACTGTATTGCTAGATCTGAGTGCAGCATTTGACCTACTTGATCATGATTTAATTTTGGAAAAGCTAAGTTGTTATGGTTTTAAAAACTCTGCAGTTCTATGGATTAAAAGTTACCTTATGAATAGAGATTATACCGTATTGTTTAATGGTAGTTTTTCTGAGACAAGGCCTCTTTCATGTGGAGTGCCGCAAGGGAGTTGTCTAGGACCGTTGTTATTTTCCATTTTTACAAACGATTTGCCTTTTATTTTGGAACATGCCACTCTTGTTCTATATGCAGATGATTCAACTATTTATGTGTCTGGTGACAATATTGCAGAATTGAATACACGACTGAATAATGAATTAAAATTAGTAGAATATTGGATCAATGAAAATAAGTTGGTAATTAATGCTGAGAAAACTAAATGCATGGTCATAGGTTCAACATATTATTTAAAAGATATTCCTGCTTTGCGTTTGTCTGTAGGATGCACAATCATTGAACAAGTCACTGAGGCTAAGCTGCTTGGTGTGACTGTGGACAGCCTGCTTACGTGGAATCATCAAATAAAACAGATATTACATAAAATGGGCAGAAGTTTGGCAGCAGTTCGAAATTGTAGAAAATGTGTACCACACCGAATAAGAAAGATTTTGGTTGAATCAATAGTTTTGTGTCATTTAGATTATTGTTCCGTTATTTGGTCAGCCACTACAGAAACTAATATCAATAAACTTCAGGTTGCACAAAATAAAGCAGCTCGGCTCGTCCTGAACTGTTCTTTTAGGACAAGCATTGAAGACATGCATAACCAGCTGGCGTGGCTGAGAGTAAAAAGTAGAATAAATTATTCTCTTACAAAATTTATCAGAAATATTATAATTACAAGAACACCAGCAATACTCTATAATAAGCTGACCTTTTTCAGTGATGTGCATCAGCATTCTACCCGTCAAACAGTTGAGGGACGTTTTCTGTTACCTGTCTGTCGATCCAGTCACATTCAAAGATCCGTGCACTATAGGGCAATGGTGGCCTGGAATCGTTTGCCGCAGTTTTTGATTTCACAGATGCACACAACTTATTTTTGTAAACAAATGAGACTATTTTTATTCACTCAGGAATAACATGGAACTGGTCATTTATGATTGTTTAATGGTGAGCTATTTCGTCTGTTTTGATATTGTTTTGTTTTTGTTAATGTCGTCTTTGTTGATAGTTATGTTATTGTATTGTCTGTATGAATGTTGTCTGTACATCCTGTTGTTGACGCGTTGCTGAGTGTTGGTGCAGAAATATTTCTGATGAAGTTTAGACCCCAGGAAGAATAGCAACTGTTTTAACAGTAGCTAATGGGGATCTCAATAAAACAAAACAAACAAACAAAACACTGTGGTACCCGTTCCAGGCGTCAGTGACTGTCTTCCACGTGTCCTTGGGAATGCGCCGCGCAAGATGGAAAGGGGGCTCAGTGGCGAACATCTCCCGTTGACAAAACTTGTTGAGGGGCGAGAGGTCCACCGTCCTACGGGGAGAGCCATCGTGTTTCCGGGTGACCACCATCCGATGGCACCATGTCACCGGTTCACCGTAGGGGACACGCCCGATGATGCCAAGAGCCTCATCCCGAAGGAGGTCCTCATATACCCTCTGCTGCCAATGTAGGGGCACCACGGCCGCAGTGTGGCATGCCTTAGGCACGGCTCCCGGGTCCACGTGCATCTCAATAGGCGGTCCTTCCATGCATGGCAGGGCCCGGTGTGGACAGGTGTTGAAGGTGGATGAGGCATATCTCTGGAGCAGCCAGTCCTTCATTCGACGGTTATTCTCAGGTGTGCAGGGAAACGGCAGGCTCGTGGGGCGTGGGGGGGGGGGACTGTACGCTGGGGGCATGAGCACTGGGAGTCCTGGGGGCACCTGCCGTAGCACAGCCACCCGTGGCGGCCCTCGTGGCATTGACTGACGGCGGCCGGCCTGCTGTATAGGCTGTGCTGGGACCATGCCCCTCTCTGGGTCCGCAGTCAACGTCACCTGCGGGGAAGTTCACTGGGAGGAGGCCGAGGTTGAGTAGCAATTCATAGGAGAGGTACATACCCCGGACCGAGCTGCTCACATACACCATTGATCGACAGGATGTGGCCCGGCCACTACTGGGGGCTGTAGAGAGCTTAGCAAAAAATGCACCCTCAATGGCGATAGGGGAGCTGTTAGCAGACTTCATGCTGAGGTGAACCGGGTGCAGGTCATCCCGGAAGAACCCGCAGGCGAGGAATTCCTTTAGGGACCACAGGTCTGATTGAGCCCCAGTGTCCGCAACGGCTGACACCTCAGCTGTGATACGTGTCCTGCAGGTCCGGACACCCCCATTGGGCTCGTCCAGGGATATAGTGATTGTCGCTCGGGGGTGGTCTCTCACCTTCGCCCGTTTCCACTCACCCTTGGAGAAGATGTGGTGCCCGAGTCCGATAGGTGTACGCACTCGGCCCCTGCGGCGCTGCCCATGTCAGGACCCAGAATCGACAGACGACACCCAGGATATCGGCTCCAGCTCCAGGGAGGACTGCTGGCTGTTGACAGGAGGCCGCGAAGATTTGCGCCGTCGGGCTCTGAAGCAGTCCTTGCATATCTTGTGGGGTGTCGAGTTCCAATCACAAGGCCCCTCCGTGAAGACGTTGAACGTCCCCTTACATTCTGGGCATGCGGCCTGCCTAGCTCTCTCCGCTGGGCAGGGTTGGGGGCGGGCAGAGGGGTCGCCCTCAGGCGTGGAAGCGACGACACGGCTGACAGAGCGGGTGATGGGATGGCGTTGCGTGCTGTTTCCTTGCCTTCAACTAGGGCCACCACATCATTGACATCCATGTCCAATATGTTGGCTGTCCCCAGCATCTCACGACATATATCTGGGTCGGAAACCCCGTTAAGTAGCACATCCCAGATGATCGAGTCAGTGTAGTCTGCGGCACCATCCGCGCCACACCCACTGCACGTAGTCCTCACAGTGTATGCACACGTCTCCGCCTTCCTCCGCACCCTGGCGGCAAATGCCCAGAAAGTCTCATCACGCTCTTGGCACAGCAGTAGAAGCTCTGTCCGGAGGACACATGTGGCAACAGGGATGACTGCCAGCGACCGCATGGCTCTGGTGAGGTCCGCCAAGGACCCGGAGATGGCGTCGGGATAGGCTTTCAGCAGGCTGTCACCAAGTTCGGGCCCGGCACACTGAAATAGCTGGACCGGTGCCTGTGCGTCGTCTATGCCCGAGCCAATCCGAAAGACTTCCCACCGACGCATGAACATGTTCCACTCCTCCACAGAAACATCAACGTTGACCTCAGGCCGGTTCAGCTTGGGGCCTCTGGGGGTTGTGTCCGGGGCCGTGGCGTCCGCGGCCAGTGGAGTGCTCCGGTGGTTAAGCGCGTGGGCGGACAGCAGCGCCACGGCGACAGCCTCGGACGCACCATCAGTTCTGTAACTACAGCCCTCCACTGGGCATACGATGACGGTCGGGGCCACTACAGGAGGAGTGTTCTGGTGGGCGAGTGCATGAGTCGAGAGAAGGGTTGGGCCCAGCGCGATGGTGAGGGCTTCTGTCATGACATCGGTCTCGAAGCCACAACCTGGCACAGGGCATTTAATGATGACCATAGTGACCGGCTGATAAACCTCTCTTTAGCTGTCAGTCAGTAGCTGGAAGAGCGGCGTGAGGATGTTGGCTCCCTCATGAAGAAATACGCTCCTCGTTGATGGTTTAGTGTTTTAATCACAACGATGAGGGAGCCCTGTGAACAACATGAACAGATACTAACTATACAAACAGGAAGCAACAAGCTATCACTAGTCATTCTAAGACAAGAATAAGTCACAGAAATAACATACTGGACTAGCTAGGCTTGATAGATTGCACTACTAACAAACTTGAAATACTTACAATAGTAATATGTATCAACATGAATATATTCTGGGGAAGTAAGAACGTTCCCAGAGCCGGACTCTCTCAAAACAACAACATTGACTCACTCCCACAGGAAGAACATAGCAGAAGCCCAATACTAGCCCTGCACTGCCACCTAGTGGACGGCGGTAAACTCTGCAATAATGAATGATTCTCCACACACATTTTATCATTCATGATAAAATGAACCACAGATGAAAAACCACCTGGTATTCTCGCTCAGCCTCCATGTTGGAAATGTGTGTGTGTGTGTGTGTGTGTGTGTGTGTGTGTGTGTGTGTGTGTGTGTGTGTGTGTGTGTGTGTGTGGGGAGGATGTCCCTCTGAGGAACCACATTGTTCCACCAGAACCTCGGCCAGGCTCCACACAGGCAGAACGGAGGATCATTCCAGAATCCACAGCTGGAGAATTCTGGGATCTGGTCCTGGTTCTGGTCCTGGTCCTGGTTCTGGTCCTGGTCCTGGTTCTGGTCCTGGTCCTGATGGCTTTATGTGCTGCTTTAGCTCTGTGGCTCCGTTAGAGACCGAGAGGAACCGAGAGGAACCGAGAGGAACCGAGAGGCTCCACTAACATCCAGCCATGTCTCCAGGAAGCAGCGTCTCCCTGGTTAAGGGACGACGTCCTGAGCCTGAGGACATTGTCTCTGGAGATCCAGGAAGCTGCAGGTCCACAGACTCCGTCTCAGGGACTGAATGTCCTTAAATAAAACCATGAGGAGGACGGATCCGGAGACTCTGCTGCTCTGATGGCATCAATGAAGAACCCCAAAGTGAAATTTGACACCAGCGTCTCCATGGTGTCTCCTGCTGCTCTGGCTGCTCCTGTGTCTGGAAGGTGGACTTGTTGGACCTCCTGTCCATGTCTGGTCCTCCTCTCCTCCAGTGTGTCCTGAAGACGTCTCCGTCCTCCGGTCCTGAAGACGTCCCTGTCCTCCGGTCCTGAAGGCGTCTCCGTCCTCCGGTCCTGAAGACGTCTCCGTCTCAGCTCGTAGTGTTTCTGACTCAGTCGGACCAGGATGTCCAGCCTGTCTGTCTCCTGGTTTCCGTCCTCCTCCGTCCAGCTGCAGAACCAGAACTTAGGAACCTGATCTGGACCAGCATGAGCTTCAGGACTCCAGAGACCTGGATTCCTCTTTGTCTGAGTGAACACATGAACCCAGAGAGTGAAACTCACTCTGGACACAGAGTGAGTTCACTCTGTCAGGAGTTAACGTGTCACTCTGCAGGAGTCAGTCGAGCTTCACACTGTGTGGGAAACAACAACCGGTGTTTTTAAGGAGTCGAGTGTGACGTTTAGTGGTAAACCGTTTCCAGAGCTGAACCTCCTGAACACAGAGCTGGTTTTCACGGGGTCCAGACTGACAGGATGTGTTCACGTCTCCTGCAGGGCTGAAACCCCTTTGGTCGGTGGTTCTCTCTCTTCGGTCGGTGGTTCTCTTTGGTCAGTCAGTGGTTCTCTCTCTTCGGTCGGTTGGTGGTTCTCTCTCTTCGGTCGGTCGGTAGTTCTCTTTGGTCAGTCGGTGGTTCTCTCTCTTCAGTCGGTGGTTCTCTCTCTTCGGTCGGTCGGTGGTTCTCTCTCTTCAGTCGGTGGTTCTCTCTCTTCGGTCGGTCGGTGGTTCTCTCTCTTCGGTCGGTCGGTGGTTCTCTTTGGTCAGTCGGTGGTTCTCTCTCTTCAGTCGGTGGTTCTCTCTCTTCGGTCGGTCGGTGGTTCTCTCTCTTCGGTCGGTCGGTGGTTCTCTTTGGTCAGTCGGAGGCTCTCTCTCTTCGGTCGGTGGCTCTCTCTCTTCGGTCGGTGGTTCTCTCTCTTCAGTCGGTGGCTCTCTCTCTTCGGTCGGTGGTTCTCTCTCTTCGGTCGGTGGTTCTCTCTCTTCGGTCGGTCGGTGGTTCTCTCTCTTCGGTCGGTGGTTCTCTCTCTTCGGTCGGTCGGTGGATCTCTCTCTTTGGTCAGTCGGTGGCTCTCTCTCTTCGGTCGGTGGTTCTCTCTCTTCGGTCGGTGGTTCTCTCTCTTCGGTCGGTCGGTGGTTCTCTCTCTTCGGTCGGTCGGTGGTTCTCTCTCTTCAGTCGGTCGGTGGATCTCTCTCTTTGGTCAGTCGGTGGTTCTCTCTCTTCGGTCGGTGGTTCTCTTCAGACTTCCAGTCGGTGGTTCTCTGATGATTCATCTCCTCCAGGTTTCTCTTGGCTCCAGTTCAACACCTGAGAAGAAGAACCAACCTTCCACCGCTGGAAACACGCCCGTGGCGTTTCTCTGAACCAGACTGGTTTCCCACGGTGGGCCGCACGTGGAGCGGGCCGGACCATTAAATGACACCACGCTCTGCTCTAAATGACCACAATATCACCTCTTTCCTTTGTTTTAGTGTCAAGAAGAACAAGAACATGAGGAAATCTTTGAATTTAATAAACAATCCACTTTCATCATTCACACATCTGCATCGCCACTGATCCCACTGACTGCAGCACGGCTCAAAACTAACAGTTCATTGGTGTTGAAAAATATAGTAAAGCACTTTAAAGGAGCACAGCGCAGTTTGCTCGTTTTATGCGAAACACCGACCCCTGCAGGCCTTAGGCGTAACTGTAGCTTAGTGAAAAGCTCGTGTCTGTGGCATGCGCCCATGTACGTGCACAGAAGAGGGGAACTCCTTCCTCGCTCTTTTAGCAGTGCTCGAGTAAAATGTAAGTTTCTTCTGCCTGGTGGGTCTGTGCTGGAGCTGTGGCAGCGCTGGAAGCCGGTCTGTTCTGACTTTCTGGAAGCTCCATCCTCAGTACTGCTCAGTTGTTGTTGCTAAGCGTCTGGCGGAGTAATGGCGGACAAATCGAAACTCAGGATTACCAGGCCAGCGGGAGCGTGCATTACGTCATGCTCAGAGTGATTCGAACCCAAATCACTCATATTGCTGTGCCTTCAGTGCCCTGCACAGGACAATAGGACCGATCTTTTTTTTTTTTTTTTCCCTTGTCCTGTTCGGCAGCTGGGGCGTGCAATATTGTCTGATTGTAGCCTTTTACTATCCAAACAGATTTTAATGTCAGCAGCAGGACAAGACTGAGTCTCCTCCTGCTGCTGCCTTTATTTAAAGCTGGCATCCGGCATGGCTGAGGACAGGACCGGGACGGAGACAGAAAGAGAGCAAGAGACAGAAAGAGAGAAAGATAAAGAGAGGGAGAACGGGGGGGGGGCACAACCTATGTACAAAGTCACAATACAAAACAGTGTTGTCGACGCACCACACGCAACCAAGAACAATCCCAAACAACACCAAAACAGAGCCGACAACCAACACAGAAAATTACAGAACCATACATACATTTTTTTTTTTTTTCGAACCATATTAGTGAACAGACCAGGCCACATAAATAAAAGGAGGTGTAGGGGAGGATAGAAATGCAAGGACACCACAAACCCTTTTTTTTTTTTTTTTTGAATATAGCTAGTAGTAACTAGCAGTAACTAGTAGTAACTAGTAGTAACTAGTAGTAACTAGTAGTAAACTCGGGGCGTGCATCAAGAGAGGTCTGCTACAGATCACCATTAGTCTAACCACCACAAGAAGACAAGGTAACCCAGTATGTGAAGAGTGATTAAAGATCAACGTGATCATGTGAATATGATGGTGATAGTGATCATGCATATATGACCTCTGACCCCTGAGAAGGCCAGAAGCAGGCCAGAGAGGCCCTCAGAGCCCAGACAGCCGGCGGACATCACAGAGCCCGGATCCAAGCCGCCCCCCCAGGCAGACGCCCCCGCTCCGGTCCAGAAACGGGGCAGAGGAAAGCCCCGGCCGGGGACCCCGGCAGTCCCGGGGCCCGGGCCCCGCGGAGCCACGACCGGCAGGAGCCGGTCCACCCCGGGCGCCGGACGCCCGGGGCAGGCAGGGCCGAGAGCCCAAGGCCGAGAGCCCAGGAGCCGACCCCCCACCCAGGCGGAGGGCCATGACCCCCCCGGGAGAACCAGCCCACACGGGCGGCTCCCCACCCCAGGCCAGTACACCCCCCAGCGCTCCAGCCGTGTACCCCGAGATCCAGGGCATCACGCGGTGGCCGGTGGCCCACGCCCCTGCTTCCATCGTACGTCATGGCGCACAGCCCTATATAAGCGATGCCTCCCCTACAAGCTGGAGTCGGACCAGAGCGAGCAAACTTTTTCATAGCGATTATCAGATTAGCTTTGTTTTAGCATTAGCATCATTTTAGCATTAGAGTTAGCTGGTTAGATCATTTAGCGTAGTTCACAGGCGTGATTTACGTAGGGTTGGTGGGTTATGAAAACCCCCGGGCCCCCCGGGCGCCTCGACGCTCCGTGTGAGCGCCGCACCGCCCGCCACCGCTCCGACCCCCCCCCCCCACTTCCTGTCCCTCCTCCCCCTTCCAATCCGCCGAGCCCGCCTCTTTTCAAATCCTGAGGGGAGCGGAGTAAATCTCTGTCAAGCGGGTTAGTTGCTCTTTAAGATTAAACGAGACTTATAAAGAAAGGAATTTTTAAACCGTTTACACGTGTGCATATGAAATCTAAACTGAATCCCAGCCTACACCTTACACACTAAGAATCCACCGCTCCCGTAAAGGTGTGAACTTCATACATGAAACATGCACACACACAGAACACACACTGGGAATGTGTGGAGCTGTGTGAACAGCAGAATTCCACCAAACTCTTCTGCAGTGAAGCTGCTGACCAACATTAAATTGCACATTTTTTTCATCGCCACAGTCGGGCTTCGTCTTCACGGAGCGGATTCCTTCTGCCAGCAGCATCTCAGCAGCAGTTTGACGGTCGGTCTCGTCTGGACTTGCTCTTGCTCCCCATCTTTTGGCCTGTACAGTGCATCACCTCCAGGTATCATGTCCCAACTAGCCGTCGCTTTCAGAATGTCACTAACTGCATGTTTGTGAGCCTCCAACGCTTTTCTGTTTCACTGATATTCATGACTGAGAACATTTGTTCAGAAAGGCAGGTTCTCCCAGACATGCACGCCATTCTAGCGGCCAGGGCTGTGGATGTGAGGAACCCTGGTAGCAGAGACCCATCACGTGTGTCCAGACCTCCGGAGGCAAGTTTGCCCTTCGAATCAGCATCACATTGCAAATCAGTCGTTCCTCGCTGGATGTCGACGGCAGACCAGAAGCTTTAAAGGTGCTGTAGGCAGGATTCCGCATCTCCGACATCTTGCTTAGGGTTACCTAAGCAAGATGGCGATTTGACCCATCTAAGATGGCCATTTGAAACCCAGCACAGCCAATCCTGTCCTGTCTTCTCTGACATCACGCCCTTACGTAAGTTAAGCCCCTCCCACAAGAACGCACAACGAACACCCCTCGACCAATCACGGTTAGAGCCTCAGGAGCTCTTCTGATTGGTCAAAGATACCTGGAGCTGTGGAGATTCCTTTTCAGCTCAGAACAGAGACAGATGGAAACGCTGCGCCCTCGCGGTAGAGCAGTGATGCTACACTCCTAAAGGATTATCAATGAATACTCGAACATTTAATCCAAAGAAAACACAGAAAAATTAGCATTGACGAGCAAAATCCTGCCTACAGCAGCTTTAACCGTGAAAGGCGAGAAGAACTGAACATCCTGTCTCAACTTTCTCAACCTCCCGCAGTAGTCCTGCCGTCCTGTCTTTGTACCGTCTCACGTCTGCATCCGGTCCGGTCACACACACCTCCCAGACGGGGGGGGTGGGGGGGGGGTGGTGTGAGCAGGGTTGCCAGTCTCCCACAAAGTCAGCTTCAACTTACGTAAATCCTCCTCCAGCAGCCGGGGCTGGTAGCGGTCTCAGCTGCAGCTGCTCCAGGCTTTCATGGAAGGAGGCTGCATCAGAGACAGGCTGATATTTTAAAATGTTCAAAAAGAGCAGGAAGATCTTTTGTGTCAGTTTGAACCCAGTAAAATGTTCTGAGCTCATTT
Source organism: Salarias fasciatus (assembly GCF_902148845.1). Lineage (NCBI taxonomy): Eukaryota > Metazoa > Chordata > Actinopteri > Blenniiformes > Blenniidae > Salarias > Salarias fasciatus. The sequence goes on along the minus strand of NW_021941376.1, from coordinate 457,269 downwards.
TTTTTTTCCAATCGATGTGAAAAAATGAAATCTCACCATCGAGTTTCATGTTTTCTGTCCCTCTGCCATTTTTACCGGACGCATGCAATACACACAGTGGCCACACCAGGAGGACTGGCGCTGTAGTACAGACTGCTGTCAGTACAGCGCCGTAGCGCTTCACAGAAAAAAAGAAAAGACAAAAAAAAAACAGGCTTATATTGGGAGGCGGCTTTATGAGCTTTCTTCAGAGACGCTCCGGTCTTTAAAGGAGACGGTTTAACGGAATACAGTCACTATTAGAGGATTTACGGTAAACGCATGGATGTTGTCAGAGAACTGTGTGACAACTTTTCTCGCAGCATTGCTGAAGTGTTCAGTAACACCGGGTCCTGCAGCCATTCCTGAGGTTGGAACTCCAGCGCCGGTTTTCCTTCTTTCTCCATCAACTGTCCGATTTCCTCTGGTAGACAAAGGTTGGCGTCGGCAGCCTCGGCTCCGCCGGCTCACCCCGGCGAGGTTTGGCGGGCTGGGTGTGTTTCTGTCGCTGAGAAGTTTGTCAGTCTGACGGTGGTTCAGACCGCTGGCGAGCAGCCTCCTCCATGACGGGTCCTACGGAAAGCCAAAGGAGTCACAATTCGCCACTAATCCAACGCGTCTGATCCTTCAAGCAGAACTATGCAAGATTTGCTCTCCCGCTCCCCCTACTGGTCTCCTGTGAAAGCTCACTGTCGTAAACGTCCTCCGCATCCCCCCCCCCCCCGCCCCGCGTGCAGAGAGCGTCCAACTCCCGTTTCCTTTTTTTCCGCTCGTCAGACAAAGGTTTTTTCTGTCTTTTTGGTTCTGCCATCCGTGAGCCCCTCAGGGTGGTGCTGCTAACGCTAGCGAGGGTTTCATGCTTGTTTTACGTGCTTTTATCCTTGTCGTCCCGTCTGAGCCGTAAAGCAGGTTTGTTCTCTCAGATGTAGTCGGGTCGCTGCTCTGAAGCTGCAAGAGCTGTTTTCAGGACAGACCCGGTGGGGGGGGGGCAGCGCCGTTTACCCCCACAGGGATTCTGAAACACATTTGTTGAGGTAAAAAAGCTGCACAGTTCTGCTTTAAGACGCCGTAAAAAAAAATGCCCGTTTTTTAATAAAACGAGCCAAAAAAAAGCATTTTAAACAAGCAGGACGGGCGTTTTTCACAGCGTTCTACGAGATGTTAATGAGCTCCGCCCCCTGAAAACACAGCCCATAAGAAGCCAATCAGGCACAGCAAGGCCAAAACAATGGATCCCAGAGACTGGCCCGCTCCTCAGTGTTAGCGTAGCCATCTATCTGTGTTTCTACAAGAAACGAATAAAATTCAGAGGATTAAAATATCGATCTGCACGAATTCAGTATGATCCCCGTGGCTGAATACGCTGTGCTGAAAACATGTTCGTAGGATATAAAATAAACAAAACCTTGATCATCACATCTTCAAAATGCATTAAGTCCAAATATATTTGCTTTGTATTTATTTGCGTTTTGTGGTGCTGTTATGTCATAACTACGAGAACAGTCTCTTGCTAAAACATTTATTTTGAGATGCTAATGTTACACTTTCTCCCACGTCCTACTCCCAGAGTAATCCATTACTTGAAATATTACCTACACCGACTCACATGTTCAGTCTCCACCTGTCTCCACCTGTCTCCGCCTGTCTCCACCTGTCTCCATCATGACGCTTCACCGCCGCTTCACCACCGCAGCGCCGTTGTCTTCTTGCTGCTTCAGAACCAGGACGAGGTTCCAAACGGAGAACGGAGGCAGAACCGCGGTGGTCTTGGGTTTGGATTTCCCCGGATGGTGGTCCGATGTGGAGCAGGAGGGACCGGGGTTCTGGGTCGGCTGAGGAGGACGCTGCCAGAGACTGTTGGACCCCCAGCTGGGTCAGAACCAGCAGAACCTCTCTGTTCCTGAGTTCCTCCGTCGGCCGGCAGACGTTCTCTCCAGCTCCTCCAGATGCGGGTCGGACCTGCTGGATCCGGCCTCCGGTCTCTGGTGATCCAGTTCACTACCGGACTGCTCTGATGTGGAGCTCTGGCACTGCTGCTAGTTAACCCCTAGTTAACCTGTAGTTAAACCAGTGGCGGACGGTGCATTTCACACTAAGGCCTTCAGAACAGATCCGCCTGAACCAATCCACCTCTCAATAACTATTTTGTCTATAAAAAAATCTTATTAAACAGATATGCACATAAAGAGTTGTTGCACAGCAGATAGATACTTGTGCAGCCAGAATAATTGCCTTTGCTGAAGAGCACAAGTCTCCTACTACATCTGTGCACATACAATGAGCATCAACAACTTAAAGGGCAACTCCGGTTTTTTGACACCTGGACCTTATTTCTAGGTGTGTCATGCTCATATACTCACTCAGACAAACATCGTGCAGCTCGGAGTCCTTCAGAAGTTATTTAGATCCAAACGATGTAGCCGCACTAGCGGGGGTGCCACAGCAATGGGGCGTTAGCGCGGGACATAATCTCTGCAAAGTCGCTCATTTCGGCTGTATTTCGTCATCCATCGCCAGTGTTTTCATAAAGTCAGCTCGTCTACCGTCTTCAGGTGGGTCATCTGAAGAGCTGACAGTTTTCGCTAACTTAGCCACAATTAGCTCGGATGGGAACGTTGCGGCGCTCCTCTCCCCTGCAGAGAGGCACACACCTATAAATAAGGTCCAGGTGTCAAAAAACCGGAGTTGCCCTTTAACAAAACAGCAATATTATTTAGGAAAAGAGGAACATTTTACTCACCAAAATCCCGATTATTTGTAAACAAAATCCGTCCTCCTTTCCTTCCTCAAAAACAGTTCAACTGCTCTGTCATATAGATTATCGGTGCGTTTCAGTCCCATAAAGCCAGGACTGAAAGTCCAGCTGCCCTGTGGGATTTCTGGCATAAGTTTTATTTCTCTTCAGGTCTTCTTCTTCTTCTTCTTCTTCTTCTTTGGAATAATTGCGGGTGGCGGCCAACAACTTAGGTGCATAGCGCCCCCTACTGTATCTCTTGGTGTATCTCTGGATCTGCTGTTGTTAGAAGCTAGAAGGCGCTGAGTCACCAACACGAAATCTGATTGGTTGAAGCAACTGTCTGTTTGACGCTTCACTTTACTTCACTGCGCCATCAGAACGGACAGTGAAGGCCTCGGGCAGATTTCTTTGACCCTAGCAACAGATGATGCCTGAAATCTGATTGGTTAAATGATTTAATATGAAAAAAAACATGTCTGGAAGCAGCGCGACCACGGGAAAACTATGAAAGGAACGGAACATACCGTTTGGAATCATTTAGTAAGTATTCATGGAAAAAATATAATTTACATCAGTCTGTAATTCAGATACCTTTTAGGCCAGCAGAGAAGGCCTTGCAGGCCCTGACGGCCCACCACTGAGTTAAACTGTAGTTAACCTGTAGTCAGTGGCGGCGCCAGAGTATTTTCCTGGCGGGGCTGAGGCGGGGCTGACCCATACTGTGGCAGGGCTTCAAAAAATGCCAGAACTTCAATGTGAATGTTTATTTAAAGTAAAACACCCCGTCTCGATGCAGTGAGAACACGGTCGCTCCCCGGGTCCAGCCAACTTTCCTCGTTTGCCTCACTTTTGTCCGTGTGAGGCTTCCGTAGCGCACAACACGAACTGTTATTCTGAGCGCACATCCAGCATGGCGGAGAGGAGAGCCGGTCTTCCTTCTGAAAGTCAGCGATTTGTACGGCCTGCTGAAAAATCAAGTACAACAGAACCACCGTTCTGGCTGCGTTCCGTCTCCGGTCCGGAATCATCGCAGCACCGCCTGCAGTGCCAGATCTGTCATGAAACCCGTTTAACTCAACAGAAAGCAGCGCAAGCCGCCATCTCGGTTGGAAATGCAGGTTAAAACCGTATTTGTATAATAAGAAAAAAACACATCATAAGCACATAATCATTTCATCAACCGGTCCGACGTGTTCAGTACAGAAGCTTGATTTGGCAGAAACTCACCTGATCTGGCAGCACTGAGCCGCTCCGGTCGTACAGCTGTATCCACAGAACCGCCAAGAATCGAAACACAGCTCCAAAAAATGAAGAATGCAGGCAGCAAGAGGCAAACCACACGCAGCAGTCAGGAAAATAATACACAACACTAAACTCACCAGGCTGATTTTCACAGAGGTACAATCCTCCGGTTTTTCCTGACCGGAGTCAAAAACCACAGGACTCAGGTCCGCTCCCCGTCCAGAGTCTCACTCCACCACTCTTCTGCACGTTTGTCTGGTAATGTCGCTGTGACTGACTCTGATGAGTCTGTTGTGGATGGAAGCTGAAGAGCGGGAGATTGGAGCTGGTCACACATGAATTTTGCGACCCGGAAAAGCTCCTGGAAAACCGTGAGAACCAGAACAAACCGTTCACCAACAGGACGGACGTCCGGCGGCGTTTAAAACCAACGTGTCCATGTTTTGACCAGCTTACTGCCGTTAACTTAACCACGGGTGACTATGAGCCGCCAACACAAACTACAGCCAGGTTAGCTAAGGCGCTCACATGAGTGACGTACTACGAAGCAGGACCCCAGAGTGGAGCTCAGCTGTCCTCGCAGATGCCTGTCTGGATGCCGTTACATGCGCTGCAGTGGCGCTGTTGGATTTAAAACTTTTAATTTTTATTGGTTGGCTTATGGTAGGGCTAATACAATCCTTGGTGGAGCTTTAGCCCAACCAAGCCCCACCCTGGCGCCGCCTATGCCTGTAGTTAACCTGTAGTTCACCTGTAGTTCACCTGTAGTTGACTTGGTAGCCTGCTGTTAGGCTGTCAGACCAGGACCTTCTCGGAGCAGAGCCTGGTTCTCGTTAGAACCGGCAGCGGGAACGCCCCGCAGCTCTTAAACAGCTCATTGTTCCAACAAGTGTGTTTGCGGCTCTGTGCGCGCGTGCGTGAGCGCGTGACCCCGGGAGATAATTGCAGGTGTTGCTGTGCCAGCCTGTCGGCGGGAACAGACAGCGGCCCGTTAACTGCTGCGTGCACGCGCCCGCCCTCCCGCAGGCATCCTACATAAAGCGGCGCGCGGCCGCGGCTCATGCAGCTCGTGCAGCGGACGCTCAGAATGCGCACCGGGTTCGGGACTGGGACCGGGACCGGGACCGGGAGGATGCTGCCGCTGCTGCTGCTGCCGCTGCTGCCGCTCGCGCCGCCCGCCGCCGCTCACCCGCAGTGCCTGGACTTCCGGCCGCCCTTCCGGCCGCGGTGGCGCCTGGAGTTCTGCTCGCGCTACGGGGACTTCGGCTGCTGCGACGAGCACGCGGACGGCGCGCTGGCGGAGCGCTACTGGGACATCATGGAGCGGCTGGAGGCGGCGGGGCGCGCGCTGTGCGCGGACATGCTGAAGGACGTCATGTGCCAGGTGAGCCTCGTTACCTCGTTACGTTACCTCGTTACTTCACCTGCTGACAGCAGCGGGCCGGGTCTTTGGGGCTCCAAGCAAGAAGTCCATCAGGACTTCTGATGTGAAGTGAAAACCTGGAGAACCCTTCAGGGGTTCTCAACGGGAGGTCCAGGGTTTCATGATTTAATCCTAAATGCCCACTGGAGCCGTCTCTGAGCACTACATGTATGAACCCGGTCTCTCAGGGGCCCGGGGCCCCGGGCCAATGCCCGGTCTGCCTGCAGAGCCTCGTTCAGGACCTTAAACGGGACTTTAACGGGACTTTAACGGGTCCATGATCAGTTTGTGACTCTTCTGTTGAAACTCATCAACAAATCAGAAAAGACACGAAACCTGCTGAGTCCCAGAATCCAGACTCCAGAATCCAGACTCCAGACTCCAGAATCCAGACTCCAGACTCCAGAATCCAGACTCCAGAATCCAGACTCCAGAATCCAGACTCCAGAATCCAGAATCCAGACTCCAGACTCCAGAATCCAGACTCCAGAATCCAGACTCCAGAATCCAGACTCCAGACTCCAGAATCCAGACTCCAGAATCCAGACTCCAGACTCCAGACTCCAGAATCCAGACTCCAGACTCCAGACTCCAGAATCCAGACTCCAGACTCCAGACTCCAGAATCCAGAATCCAGACTCCAGAATCCAGAATCCAGACTCCAGACTCCAGAATCCAGACTCTCCTCCTCGCTTCAATGGTTAGAATTTAAACTTCAGTGTGAGTCAGAACTGAAAGAGTCTGAAGACCTGGACCTGCAGCCTGAGTCCAGTACAGGACCAGAGCAGACCTGGACCAAACGTCCCCTGGAACACCAGGCTATCGAGCATCTTCCTGGTCCTGACCTCTGCCTGTCCTCCTCCAGGAGTGCTCTCCGTACGCCGCCCACCTGTTCGATGCGGAGGACCCCGTCACGCCGGTCCGAGAGCTTCCCGGTCTGTGCTCCGGGTTCTGCTCCCGGTTCCACCGGGAGTGCGGCCACGTTCTGAAGTACCTGACGGAGAACCGGGCGCTGCTGGAGGCCGCGGAGCGGGACCGGACCGCGTTCTGCGCCACGATGAGCCTGCCGGACCAGGACTACTGCTACCCCGACGTGCTCCGCGGCCCGGAGCCGAGCGGCGGCCCCGGCCGGCCGCGGGACCCCCGGGACCCCCCGGACTGCCTGCGGCTCTGCCTGACGGAGGTGGCGAACGGCCTGCGGAACCCGGTGCTGCTGCTGCACGGCGCCGACGGCACCGGCCGCCTGTTCGTGGCGGAGCAGCTGGGCTTCGTGTGGGTCTACCTGCCGGACGGCGCCCGGGTGGAGCGGCCCTTCCTGGACCTGAGCGGCGAGGTGCTGACCACGCCCTGGCCCGGCGACGAGCGCGGCCTGCTGGGCATGGCGTTCCACCCCAGGTTCCGCCGCAACGGCCGCTTCTTCCTCTACTACTCCGTCCAGGAGGCCGGGCGGCCCGAGAAGATCCGCATCAGCGAAATGAGGGTGTCGGCGTCCGACCCCAACGCCGCCGACCCGGATTCCGAGAGGTGAGCGGCGCCGGCGGCAGGACGCCCTGCGCTGGTTCTGCAGGTTCCTCTGAGGAGACGGCGGCGTGTTGACAGACGCTCGGCTCCCCGTCATCGCCCCGGAGGCGGCGCCGCGCCGACCTGCAGAAACACGCCGGCGTTCAGGAAGTCTGGCGCCTGCAGGGCCGCAAAACCAGACGCCGCGCTGAACCGGGATCAGGCAGTCCGCCGCACGCAGAACCGGTCCAGAACCCCGACCGGAACCGGTCCAGAACCCCGACCGGAACCGGTCCAGAACCCCGACCGGAACCGGTCCAGAACAGACCGCAAACTCCAGACCACCAGGAACCACCCAGATGGACAGACCCTGAGGTGGCAGGTTCAAATCCCACCGCCAACAGCTCACCAGGTGTTGCTGCCAGGTCGTGGCAGTGAGGCAGCCCGGCGTTCCTCTTCTGCCCCGGTGGCTGCTATCTGCCCCGGTGGCTCCTATCTGCCCCGGTGGCTGATATCTGCCCCGGCGGCTCCTATCTGCCCCGGTGGCTCCTATCTGCCCCGGTGGCTCCTATCTGCCCCGGTGGCTGCTATCTGCCCCGGTGGCTCCTATCTGCCCCGGTGGCTCCTATCTGCCCCGGTGGCTGCTATCTGCCCCGGTGGCTCCTATCTGCCCCGGTGGCTCCTATCTGCCCCGGTGGCTGCTATCTGCCCCGGCGGCTGCTATCTGCCCCGGCGGCTCCTATCTGCCCCGGTGGCTGCTATCTGCCCCGGCGGCTCCTATCTGCCCCGGTGGCTGCTATCTGCCCCGGCGGCTCCTATCTGCCCCGGCGGCTGCTATCTGCCCCGGTGGCTCCTATCTGCCCCGGCGGCTGCTATCTGCCCCGGCGGCTGATATCTGCCCCGGCGGCTGATATCTGCCCCGGCGGCTCCTATCTGCCCCGGCGGCTGCTATCTGCCCCGGCGGCTGATATCTGCCCCGGTGGCTGCTATCTGCCCCGGCGGCTGCTATCTGCCCCGGTGGCTGCTATCTGCCCCGGCGGCTGCTATCTGCCCCGGTGGCTGCTATCTGCCCCGGCGGCTCCTATCTGCCCCGGCGGCTGCTATCTGCCCCGGCGGCTCCTATCTGCCCCGGCGGCTGCTATCTGCCCCGGCGGCTGCTATCTGCCCCGGTGGCTCCTATCTGCCCCGGTGGCTGCTCTCTTGGACCTCCAGACCGACCGGTCCATCAGAAGTGGTCTTCCTGGTGGATCTCTGTGGTCTGACCTGGAGTCCGTCCCTCATGTCTGATGTTTACCCAGAATTCCAGGCGACCTGCTGACCTCGAAGCAGGTGTTTCCAGGAACGAACCCTGAAGCCTGAAGAGTCAGTGGCTGTGTTCGAAACCGCATACTTACGTACTACTCATACTAACTTACTGAGTATGCAGTGTGTTTACACTGGCAGTATGCGATGTTGAGTATGCGAGAAGTTCCCGGATGCATACTGCATTCGCCAGAAATGTTGAGTATACATCGTGTGTTCACTACTCATACTGAAATTGCCCAAGATGCAACGCGACGGACATTTGAATAAACTTTATTCAGTTCACAGTGACTGTTTCTTCATGATGTACATTTAGCAAGCTGAGTATGGTTCTAGATTTAATCTTCCCTCCATTGTTTGTGCCAGTCGGTATGTTATGTTACGAGATTTCTGATTGGATTGACAATGATTAAAAATATTAAAAACAAAAAACAAAAAAACAAAAAAAAAACCCTTACATCTGAGAACTAGTCCATGCTGAAAGCGACCATGATGCACCGAAGACGGCGAGCCGATCTTTGTTGAAGAGCCGAAAAAACTCTCCGTCGGTAAAGCATCATAATTGGCATAATAAATGGTCCGTTAACGGGACACCGGTCCAAACGGCGATGTTAAGCGAGATATATTGCTGAAAGGTTGCCTTCTTGTTTTCAAAGTAAAAGCACAGATTTATCACTGAGGTTTTTTGCATGAGAAAGGGAAAGGGGGGGCTTATTTTGGTGAAAATAACCGGAAGTGCGTTGCTCACTGCGGCTGGCTTGAATTTCGCCGAATTCGTCCGGACAAAATCATAAACGGCTCGTATTCGGACAAATAAACGACACACTCGGGCTCTAAACCACCACTTTGTCGCCTAATTTAAAAAAAAATCTCGATGAAGTTATACATTTGACGAGTTTAGAGCTAAAGTGAAATCAGCTTTAGCAGATCGATTTCTGCTCATGGAAGAAGTGCAATGCATTGTGGGTTATTATGTAGTATGCTGTAGTGTAAACGCTTCGCATACTGTTTGATGGACTGAGTAAGCAGGATGCAGGATGGATAGTATGAGTATGTAAGGATGTAGTAGACAGTATGCGGTTTCGAACACAGCCAGTGAGAAGGTCTGCTGGTGAACAAGCCCCGCCCACTCCTCATCCACCTCTGGACTGGAGTCGAGTGGAGCAGTGGGCAGGGCAGTGGGCAGGGCAGTGGGCGGGGCAGCGGGTGGAGCAGTGGGCGGGGCAGTGGGCGGGGCAGTGGGTGGAGGAGTGGGTAGGGAAGTGGGCGGAGCAGCCTCTGGCAGAGGTGGGGTGAGGAGAGTCTGGACCGACCTGCCGTCTGTCCTCCGTCAGGGTGGTGCTGGAGGTGGAGGAGCCGGCGGCCAACCACAACGGGGGCCAGCTGCTGTTCGGCGTGGACGGAATGCTCTACATCTTCACCGGAGACGGAGGCCGAGCCGGGGACCCGCTCGGCAACGCCCAGAACAAGTCAGCAACTTCCTGTTCCTGCTTCCTGTTCCTGTCTGGACCCACTTCCTGTTCCTGTTCCTTTCTGGACCTGCTTCCTGTTCCTGGTCCTGTCTGGACCTGCTTCCTGTTCCTGTTCCTGTCTGGACCCGCTTCCTGTTCCTGGTCCTGTCTGGACCCACTTCCTGGTCCTGTCTGGACCTGCTTTCTGTTCCTGGTCCTGTCTGGACCTGCTTCCTGTTCCTGTTCCTGTCTGGACCTGCTTTCTGTTCCTGGTCCTGTCTGGACCTGCTTCCTGTTCCTGTTCCTGTCTGGACCTGCTTCCTGTTCCTGTTCCTGTCTGGACCTGCTTCCTGTTCCTGGTCCTGTCTGGACCTGCTTCCTGTTCCTGGTCCTGTCTGGACCTGCTTTCTGTTCCTGGTCCTGTCTGGACCTGCTTCCTGTTCCTGTTCCTGTCTGGACCTGCTTCCTGTTCCTGTTCCTGTCTGGACCTGCTTCCTGTTCCTGGTCCTGTCTGGACCTGCTTCCTGTTCCTGGTCCTGTCTGGACCTGCTTTCTGTTCCTGGTCCTGTCTGGACCTGCTTCCTGTTCCTGTTCCTGTCTGGACCTGCTTCCTGTTCCTGGTCCTGTCTGGACCTGCTTTCTGTTCCTGGTCCTGTCTGGACCTGCTTCCTGTTCCTGTTCCTGTCTGGACCTGCTTCCTGTTCCTGGTCCTGTCTGGACCTGCTTCCTGTTCCTGTTCCTGTCTGGACCTGCTTCCTGTTCCTGTTCCTGTCTGGACATGCTTCCTGTTCCTGGTCCTGTCTGGACCCACTTCCTGGTCCTGTCTGGACCTGCTTCCTGTTCCTGGTCCTGTCTGGACCCACTTCCTGGTCCTGTCTGGACCTGCTTCCTGTTCCTGGTCCTGTCTGGACCTGTGTCGAACCGGCTGACCTCAGGTCACCTTGACTCACCTCTTCAGCTGCTCATCAGTCTGGAACAAGCAGGACTGGAATCAGGTCCAGAGTCCAGCATGTGTGCTCTGGTCAGGATCCAGGTCTGCAGAGTCCAGCATGTGTGCTCTGGTCAGGATCCAGGTCTGCAGAGTCCAGCATGTGTGCTCTGGTCAGGATCTAGGTCTGCAGAGTCCAGCATGTGGGCTCAGGTCTTGTGACTCTGGTGGTCTTGCTGTCCAGGAGCTCTCTGCTGGGGAAGGTCCTCCGGCTGGACGTGGACCGGGTCCCCGCCGGCGGGGCGAGCTACCGGATCCCGCCGGACAACCCGTTCGTGGGATCCGCCGGCGCCCGGCCCGAGGTCTTCGCCTACGGCGTGCGGAACATGTGGCGCTGCTCGGTGGACCGCGGCGACCCGCGGACCGGGCACGGCCGCGGACGCATCTTCTGCGGCGACGTCGGGCAGAACCGCTACGAGGAGATCGACATCGTGGAGCGGGGGGGAAACTACGGCTGGAGGGCCAAGGAGGGACACGAGTGCTACGACCCGGACCTCTGCCTCAACCCCGACCTCAGTCAGTGGTCATAGAGCATCTTCCTCCTCTGACATCAGACTATAGAGCATCTTCCTCCTCTGACATCAGACTATAGAGCATCTTCCTCCTCTGACATCAGACTATAGAGCATCTTCCTCCTCTGACATCACGTCATAGAGCATCTTCCTCCTCTGACATCAGACTATAGAGCATCTTCCTCCTCTGACATCACGTCATAGAGCATCTTCCTCCTCTGACATCAGACTATAGAGCATCTTCCTCCTCTGACATCAGACTATAGAGCATCTTCCTCCTCTGACATCAGACTATAGAGCATCTTCCTCCTCTGACATCACGTCATAGAGCATCTTCCTCCTCTGACATCACGTCATAGAGCATCTTCCTCCTCTGACATCACGTCATAGAGCATCTTCCTCCTCTGACATCAGACTATAGAGCATCTTCCTCCTCTGACATCAGACTATAGAGCATCTTCCTCCTCTGACATCAGACTATAGAGCATCTTCCTCCTCTGACATCAGACTATAGAGCATCTTCCTCCTCTAGCATCAGACTATAGAGCATCTTCCTCCTCTGACATCAGAATATAGAGCATCTTCCTCCTCTGACATCAGACTATAGAGCATCTTCCTCCTCTGACATCAGGCTATAGAGCATCTTCCTCCTCTGACATCAGAATATAGAGCATCTTCCTCCTCTGACATCAGACTATAGAGCATCTTCCTCCTCTGACATCACGTCATAGAGCATCTTCCTCCTCTGACATCAGACTATAGAGCATCTTCCTCCTCTAGCATCAGGCTATAGAGCATCTTCCTCCTCTGACATCAGGCTATAGAGCATCTTCCTCCTCTGACATCAGACTATAGAGCATCTTCCTCCTCTGACATCAGGCTATAGAGCATCTTCCTCCTCTGACATCAGAATATAGAGCATCTTCCTCCTCTGACATCAGACTATAGAGCATCTTCCTCCTCTGACATCACGTCATAGAGCATCTTCCTCCTCTGACATCAGACTATAGAGCATCTTCCTCCTCTAGCATCAGGCTATAGAGCATCTTCCTCCTCTGACATCAGGCTATAGAGCATCTTCCTCCTCTGACATCAGACTATAGAGCATCTTCCTCCTCTGACATCAGACTATAGAGCATCTTCCTCCTCTGACATCACGTCATAGAGCATCTTCCTCCTCTGACATCAGACTATAGAGCATCTTCCTCCTCTGACATCACGTCATAGAGCATCTTCCTCCTCTGACATCAGACTATAGAGCATCTTCCTCCTCTAGCATCAGGCTATAGAGCATCTTCCTCCTCTGACATCAGACTATAGAGCATCTTCCTCCTCTGACATCAGACTATAGAGCATCTTCCTCCTCTGACATCACGTCATAGAGCATCTTCCTCCTCTGACATCAGACTATAGAGCATCTTCCTCCTCTGACATCACGTCATAGAGCATCTTCCTCCTCTGACATCAGAATATAGAGCATCTTCCTCCTGTCCCCCAGACGACGTCCCCCCCATCTTCGCCTACAGTCACCACGTTGGGAAGTCGGTGACGGGAGGATTCGTGTATCGAGGCTGTGAGTCGCCCAACCTGAATGGACTCTACATCTTTGGAGACTTCATGAGCGGGTGAGTTATGAGAGGGTGAGTTATGAGAGGGTGAGTTATGAGGGGGTGAGTTATGAGAGGGTGAGTTATGAGGGGGTGAGTTATGAGAGGGTGAGTTAAGTGGGGTGAGTTATGAGGGGTGAGTTATGAGAGGGTGAGGGGTGAGTTATGAGAGGGTGAGTTATGAGAGGGTGAGGGGTGAGTTATGAGAGGGTACAGTCCAGTCGGCCCCTTAATCAATCAATCAATCAATGTATTTTTGTACAGCCCAGTATCACAACAACAGCTGCCTCAGAGGCTTCAAGATGTTACATTGGTTGGTAAAAATAAAAACAGTGAATAAGCATAATGTTAATATGTCAAATTCACAGTAACGAGACAAAACGAAGCAACCACCGCCTTAGACCCTCACATCCGGCAAGAAAAACTCCAGAAACCCAGTGGGAGAAGAAGAGATCTTGGGGAGAACCACAGTATGGAGGGATCCCTCTCCCAGGGACGGACAGCTTTGGCAACAGCTAGCATGAGACAATAAGAAGTAAAGCCTAGGACTATGTTGAGGACAGTCCGTTGGACGGTCCAGCACAAGAACCACGGATCCCAGAAGTAGAACCAAAGCCAGTCCACGGGCAGCAGCAACAGGAGTGTCCTCCCGGTCCAGACGGAGCTTGTTCGTAGGCCCTCGTAATAGTGGAGTCAGCAACTGAAACTGGAGAAGACTCCCCCTCGAAGGGGGGGACAGCAGGTGAAAAGCAATGAAGGGACTAAAGGGAAGAACATTCAGACATTAGAGGACAGGGCTCAGTGCACCGTACTTCCCACAGCATTCTAGCTCCTAGGGCAGCTTTGTGGATAGTTTAGTATTTAAACTAGTATTTAGTTAGTATAGTTTAGATAGTTTAGTTTAGTTTAGTTTAGTTTAGTTTAGAGTCCCTAGCTGACCTGATCATAGGCTGCATCGAAGAGAAACGTCTTGAGCCTAACCTTAAATGTGGAGACTGTGTCTGCCTCTTTGACACCACTTGGAAGCTGGTTCCATAAAAACGGTGCCTGATAGCTAAAGGCTCTTCCACCTAGTGTCCATTTAGAGACTCTAGGAGTCACCAGTAACCCTGCATTTGAGAGTGAAGTGCTCTGATTGGTTGATAAGGCGTTAAAGCATCTTGGAGATAGGTCGGAGCCATCCCATTTAGGATTTTGTAAGTGAGGAGAAGGATTTTAAATCTAACTCTAAACTCGACTGGAAGCCAGTGAAGAGATTTTAGAACGGGAGTAATGTGTTCACGTCTTCTAGTTCCAGTTAATAATCTGGCGGCCGCATTTTGAACCAACTAAAAGTTTTTTAATACACTTTTTGGGCAGGCTGCGAGAAGGGAGTTGCAGTAGTCCAGTCTAGTGGAAACAAATGCATGGATGAGTTTTTCTGCATCGCTTCTAGGTAGAATGTTTCTTATTTTAGCTATGTTGCGCAAGTGGAAATATGCTGTTTTACAAGCCAGGTTGATGTGTGCTTTAAATGAGATATCCTGATCAAATAAGACCCCGAGGTTCCTGACAGTAGAGGAGGAGGATACACTGACGTTATCTAAGGTGATAATCTGTTCAGATAGACACTCTCTCAGTTTATGGGGGCCTAGTATAATGACCTCTGTTTTGCCAGGATTCAGACGGAGATAGTTCGTAGTCATCCAGGTTTTAATTTCTCTGATACAGTCACTGAGTCTGTCTATTTGATTAGTTTGATCAGGTTTCATAGATAAATACAGTTGTGTGTTATCTGCATAGCAATGAAAATTGATATCGTGACTTCTAATTATGTTCCCTAAAGGAAGCATATACAACAGAAATAAAATTGGCCCGAGCACGGACCCTTGAGGAACCCCATAACTGCCCTGGGAGCACGGTGAGGACTGTTGGTTAACGTGAACAAATTGGTACCTATTAGATAAATAGGATTTGAACCAGCAGAGGGCTTTTCCTCTGATGCCGACCTCACATTCTAACCTCTGCAGGAGAATATTGTGGTCGATTGTATCAAAAGCTGCACTGAGGTCTAAGAGAACCAGGACTGAGACTAGACCTGCGTCAGCCGCCAATAGCAAGTCATTAGTGACTTTAACTAACGCAGTCTCAGTGCTGTGATAAGCTCTATATCCTGACTGAAATTTCTCAAATAAACTATTGTCCTGTAGGTGGCGGCAAAGCTGTTTAACCACGGCTTTTTCCAGGACTTTTGAAATAAAAGGCAGATTTGATATCTAAGTGGACTACACTTGTATAGCGCTTTGTACCCTGCATGACAGAGTCCAAAGCGCTTCACACTGCAATATCACATTAACCCGTTCACACCATACTGGGTGGAGGTAAGCTGCTGCTGTAGCCACAGCTGCCCTGGGGCAGACTGACGGAAGCGAGGCTGCCAATCTGCGCCATCGGCCCCTCCCACCACCACCAACCATTCACTCTCATACTACTTTCACACTTAGGCAAGGTGGGTGAAGTGTCTTGCCCAAGGACACAATGACAGTTTTACGCCTGCAGGAGCGGGGATCGAACTGCCAACCTTCCGGTTATGAGACGACCCGCTCTACCATCTGTAGTTGATGTCTGTAGTTGGCTAGAATATCAGGATCAAGATTAGGTTTTTTCAGCAGTGGTTTGATTACTGCAAATATAAATGACTGTGGCACATAGCCAATTTCTAGAGACGTATTTATTACAGTGTTGTTTTTGGCAGCCTATTTTGATTTAGTTTTAGTCTTAGTCTTTTGGACGAAATGCTTATTAGTTTTAGTCACATTTTAGTCATTTCTACACTTGATAGTTTTAGTCTAGTTTTAGTCGACGAAAACCAAACAGGTTTTAGTCCAGTTTTAGTCTTTAAAAAAGGCTTAAACCATACATGAGGAAAAAGACAGACAAAGGAAATTGTAAACCAAACAAACATAATAAAATATACTTAAATGGCACAAAACCAGCAGAACACATTGATGCCTTTGAATATCAAATAATAAACTGGACTAGTTTGATACTTTGGAAACTCAGTGCAGTGCTTATATAAGCTCTGCAGACAGAATGAGAGGACGAATAGGATTTTGCTGATACTTTCAAGCTATTTTTATAATGTCCATACTGATATAAAGGCTGAGATCTTTTATTAAAACTGGTCTGTTATGTTTCTATGTTACTGATTTCAACTGGTAGAGTAACTGCCTGTTATTATTTTGGAGGAGCAATAAAACCAATATTAAGATGGTTATTAGAAAAATACTACCATTAAAACAACTGAAATAAACTAAATTAATATCTTGGGTACACTTGATGGTATGAAACACTTGGAAGTCTTCAAAACTGAAATGACAAACATAACTTGAGTTTGATAAACTTTGTATTCCTTACCTGAATTTTCTCCATACAAATATTAAACAAAAGTCAAAATGCATTTCTTCAAAATAAGACAACACCTGAATTATTAAAAAAAAACAAAAAAAAAAAGAAAGAAAGAAAGTAAAGATTTATTAGGTAGGCTACTTGGGGAAAAAATCTTCACTAATTAATGGTGGCTCCTATTGCAGTTTCACAGTCAGAACAAACAGTCAAACAGTTGGATTAGTTCCTCCGTCTCCACTACCAGGCATTCTGTTTTATTTTCTGCTGGATTCTGATTTAAATACATCCATAAATCACTGCGTCTTTTCCTCTCGCCAAGCCCCGCGAAAGTTGCTGCGCCGGTGCATTCAGTGCAGGCGTGGTCAAACAGGAAGCAGCTCATGAATTCATAATATTTTCAGAGTAAAGCAGTCGATCTGTGTGAAAAGCTGGGAGAATCGCATTTGTTTTAATTTATTTTGAAAGTCAAAATACTGACATTTTCGTCTCCTCTCGTCTCATTAACGAAAACAACAGATACGTCTTGTCACATTTCCGTCTTTTAAAGAGATATTTTTAGCTCGTCACGTCTCGTTTTAGTCACGGAAAAAAGGGGCGTTGACGAAATATTTTCGTTGTCATCGTTAACAAAAACAACACTGATTTATTATAGTTATGATCGTATTTAAAGCTCGGGTTGGCGATTTGAATGAGATACATTTTTTTAAATACTGGTTAAAATGATCTTTATGACCCGATGGGAAACAATTCATAGCGTGTTCTTAAAGTAGTTTGGAAAATATCCGCTATCTACAGCAGGAGGAAAACGGGAAAAACAGCAACCAATCGTCTTGACGGGACACCTTTTTTTAAACCAATCAAATCCCTTCGCCGTTCGACCTGCCCCCTGCACGTACATGTCAATGGCGTGCACTGACCCTGGTTCAGTGCGCTCGTAGAAGGACGGAGCGTCGTTGCAGAATGGCGGAGAAGAATGTTTGGGGGTTTACTTACCGGTGAGTGCGCCATACTTGGCGTAGTGCAAATAAAGAAAAACGAAGAAACGAAGCGCTGAGGACAGGTTACGCCAGGGACGCACTGGACGCGGAAGTGCTGCGCGCGGAACGTCTCTGCGTCTCCGCTCCCAGCGGAGCTCCTCCAATGGGGTGGGAGCTGGGCGGAGCCTTGGGAGATGCTACATTCGTGCTACATGCTAGTTTTCCAAGATCGCCAACCCTAGCTTTAAGATAACTGGAAGAATATCTTTGAAAAGCTTAGTTGGAATTGGATCTAGGAGACAGGTTGAGGTTTTAGAAGACATTACAATCGAAGTAATCTCAGCCCCATCTACTGATGAGAAACTATCTAGTATTTCAGGTATTTCAGGTGGAGGCAGTGGCTGGATTCCCTGAGCTTGATCTGAGGAAAGCGCTTCACTGATTTTACCTCTGATGGTTATGATTTTATCATTAAAGAATTTAAGAAAGTCATGGCAGTTTAAAGATTCTGGGATTACTGGTTCCACTGCAGTATGACTGTTTGTCAGTCTGGCTACAGTGCTGAACAGAAACCGAGGGTTATTTTTGTTTATTTCTATTAAACAAGAGTAATATAATGTCTTGGCTTTAAAAAGAGTTTGTTTATAGCTTAGCAAGCTACATTTCCAGGCCTTCAGAGATTGTTCCGATTTAGATTTACGCCACAGTCTTTCTAATTGCCGAGTTTTTTGTTTGAGAACACGGGTTTCAGAATTAAACCATGGAGCAACGCGCCTGGGTCGATTGGTTTTCAGCTGCAACGGGGCCACTACGTCAAGGGCAGATTTTAGTGAGTGTCAACAAACTGATCACTATTATCACCACTGATCAATAAGCTCATTTCTGTGAGTTCACAAGATAATGCAGCAAATGCAGGCTGGATCAATTCTTTGTACCGAGCCACAGATTTTTCAGATAATGTCCGTATCAGCTGAATTTTATCTTTTTGAGCAGAGTAGTCTTCAATCAAAACCTGAAAAGTAATTAAGAAATGGTCTGAGAGTATGGGGTTCTGAGGGAGAACATTTAGGTCCCTGACCTCTATCCCATATGTTAAGACCAGATCCAGGGTGTGCTTGTGACTATGAGTGGATTCATCAACATTTTGAGTGAAACCGATACTATCTAATACTGCAATAAACACATTACTCAAACTGTCACCAGAATCATCCACAGGGATGTTAAAGTCACCTATTATAAGGATCTTGTTATGAGTCAATACTATATTGCTTAAAAACTCTGAGAACTCAGTTAAAAAGTCAGAGTAAGGACCAGGAGGTCGATACACAATAATTAATAGCACAGCTTTTGATTCTTCCAATTTGGACAAGTAAGCGTTAGTATTAAGCTTTCAAAAGAGTTGAATTTAACATTAGTTTTGGGTTTAAGAAGAAGACTGGAGTGGGAAATCACTGCCACACCTCCACCTCCACCTGTTGATCTAGCTGTTTGGAAATTAACATAGGTTGGAGGGGTACATTCATTGAGCCTCACATAGTCATCTTGCTGAAGCCAAGTTTCTGTTAGAGCAAGGAGATCAATGTTATTGTCACCGATAAGGTCATTAACTAACAGAGATTTAGTGGAGATTGCTCTAATGTTTAGTAGACCACATTTTATGTATTTCCTACTGGAAAAGTTATTCTGTCTCGTACAGATGTTAAGCTTTTTACCCATTGACTTTTTTCTAATGCTTTGAGCACTTTGGACAGACTCAGTCTCTGTTAGCCTAGGTAAACCTCCATGCTTGACTTGTAAAAATCCGGGAGCAGGATTAGTGACGGGATCAACAAGATCAACAGAGGAGCGTTCTACACGACTGCTCTGCGCCCGGGGCTCATAGCTGGTTTGTCAATTTAGAGTACTAAGCCGATCAGCCATATTGTGAGCTAAAAGGGCTGCACCATCCAAAGTTGGGTGGATGCCGTCCCTGCGGATGAGCCCAGGCTTTCCCCAGAAGGTGCACCAGTTGTTTAGAAAAATAACTCCGTTTTCCTCACTCCATCTAGACAACCAGCGATTGAATGATGAAAGTCGGCTATACATTTCATCATTGACCAAACTGGGCAGGGGACCAGAGAATATTACGGCATCAGACATCGACTTAGCCAATTCACACACCGAGGCTACTTGTAATTTGAGCACCTCTGATTGTCTCCGCCGGGCATCATTACCGCCTGCGTGAATCACGACTCGACGGAATCTCCTACCTTCCTGTTTTAAAAGCCTAAGGTTCCCCTCGATGTCCCCCACTCTGGCCCCCGGGTAACACCTAACCTTCACCGCTGGCAGCTTCACGTCTCTAACTATAGAGCTGCCAATCACCAGCGTGTCCAGTTCAGCCGGCGTGTCGTCGCTGAGGGGAGAGAACCTATTGCAGACGTGAAGCGGTTCTTGGAGTGCTACGTGGCGGTGCTTAGCACTAGCCTTCCTCCGGACCGTCACAAACCGGTCCTGGTCTTGTCCCGGCTGCTCGGGACACGCTGCGGAGCTAGGCTTGCTAACACTCCTCTCACTGCGGGAGCGGGCTGCGAGCCCTGCCGCTACCTGGCTGTAGCTAGTGCTGCCCTGCCCCTCACATCTGCGCAGCCTTAAGAGCCCCGCCAGGCTGCAGGGGGCCAACTGGACTGTACCCGGGGGGCGGGGCCAGCTGGATTGTACCCGGGGGGTGGGGCCAGCTGGACTGTACCCGGGGGGCGGGGCCAGCTGGACTGACCCGGGGGGCGGGGCCAGCTGGACTGTACGTGGGGGGCGGGGCCAGCTGGACTGTACCCGGGGGGCGGGGCCAGCTGGACTGTACCCGGGGGGCGGGGCCAGCTGGACTGGAAGCCACCGGAGCCGACCAGACCAGCGAGGGGAGCAGGGCCTAAAGGGGGAACCGGTGCAGCACATCAGGAAGAGAAGGAAGGCGGCCGGCCGGAGCCTGAGGAGCAGAGCTCAGGCCACAGCGCCCCCGTCTGGCCACAGAGGGGCGGAGCACATGGGCAGACATGGATCCCCAAGAACTAGAGCTGAGCGACGATTAAATTTCTTAATCGCGATTAATCACCATTAAAATGGCTCATTTGAAGTCTGCCGAGGCGTTCAGAATGTGTGTGTCACATAATTTTACAACTCATCAAATATGATTTATCAGAGCTTAAAATACCAAGTCTTTACCAAGATTGTCCCCCCCAACACACACACACACACACACACACACACACACACACACCACCAAGAGCAGAGCAGATGAAAACTGTAAGTTTCTTCTGAGGCCACTTCCTCAAACGTCCTTGTGTCTCCGACCCTCAGACACAGAAGGCAGCCTGAATTCAGTCTCGCCGACTTCTGCCTCATACTGACCTTTATTGAGGCCGATTGTGTGTTGAAGGGAAATGTTCTTTATTTTGTGTGTTTTCAGCGCCTGAAAAAGACCCAGCGGGCCGAAACACTGCACCAGCAAAACACATGATTTAAGTTTCATTGTCATTTTTGTCATATTTACGCTCCTGATTTCAGTTTCTGCCTCATACCAGCCTTTTCGTGATTTTTTCTGATAATTCGGCCGAGTTCAATATGGCAAATGATGAGGAACGGACCGAGTTTCACCGCAGGAAGCGTGTGTGTTTTTGAGGCTCAGCAGGAGGCGGTGTGACTGGCGGCGCAGGACAGGTTCGGCTTGTCCCCCCCCCCCCCCCCCCCCACCCCCCCCCCCACCCCCCCCCACCCCAAAGCGTAATTCAGCCAGGCTGGGCCGGCACACATCCACACTAAAATATATCGAAGTGAATTTCTTAGCTTGCGTGTGTAGACCCAGCTCCCAGACCCGAAATGCATAGATTAACGGCGACATTTTTTTTCTCGCGCAATAAGACTCGGAGCACGCACGTTATCGCCGTGCGTGCTGTGACTCCTATCGCGCGAGAAAAAAATGTCGCTATACCAGCTATACCAAAAACTTCATGAATGTAATGAATGTTTAAAGAGCCTGTATCCTGCTTTTTTAGCTCGTCCAAACCCTATTATTGGCATTAACATGGTAATAGTTTATTTCTGGCGCTAAGGAAAAGTCATTTTGTGTGAAATAAAAGATTTTCTGGGGCTAATTCTGAAACCCGGAAGAGAAAACGCTCTGTTTCACTGAAGTCCCGCCTCTCCCCCTGTGGACTTTGACTGACAGCTACTTCAACCAATCAGAGCTTCAAAACAAATACGTCATGCGTTAGCTTCTCTGATGGCTAGCTTCAGCTCTTTAGCTCCAGCTTCTCTACACGCAAAGACACGCGAAAACGTCTTTTCCTGTGAGAAACTCGCCAAGCACAGACCCTCCAGACCCTTCAGACCCTCCAGACCCTTCAGACCCTTCAGACCCTCCAGACCCTCCAGACCCTCCAGACCCTTCAGACCCTTTAGACCCTTCAGACCCTCCAGACCCTTCAGACCCTCCAGACCCTTCAGACCCTCCAGACCCTCCAGACCCTTCAGACCCTTTAGACCCTTCAGACCCTCCAGACCCTTCAGACCCTCCAGACCCTTCAGACCCTTCAGACCCTTCAGACCCTCCAGACCCTCCAGACCCTTCAGACCCTCCAGACCCTTCAGACCCTTCAGACCCTTCAGACCCTCCAGACCCTCCAGACCCTCCAGACCCTTCAGACCCTTTAGACCCTTCAGACCCTCCAGACCCTCCAGACCCTTCAGACCCTCCAGACCCTCCAGACCCTCCAGACCCTTCAGACCCTCCAGACCCTTCAGACCCTTCAGACCCTCCAGACCCTCCAGACCCTTCAGACCCTCCAGACCCTTCAGACCCTCCAGACCCTTCAGACCCTCCAGACCCTCCAGACCCTTCAGACCCTCCAGACCCTTCAGACCCTTCAGACCCTCCAGACCCTCCAGACCCTCCAGACCCTTCAGACCCTCCAGACCCTTCAGACCCTCCAGACCCTTCAGACCCTCCAGACCCTCCAGACCCTTCAGACCCTTCAGACCCTCCAGACCCTCCAGACCCTCCAGACCCTTCAGACCCTCCAGACCCTTCAGACCCTCCAGACCCTCCAGACCCTCCAGACCCTTCAGACCCTCCAGACCCTCCAGACCCTCCAGACCCTTCAGACCCTCCAGACCCTTCAGACCCTCCAGACCCTCCAGACCCTCCAGACCCTTCAGACCCTCCAGACCCTTCAGACCCTTCAGACCCTCCAGACCCTCCAGACCCTCCAGACCCTTCAGACCCTCCAGACCCTTCAGACCCTCCAGACCCTTCAGACCCTCCAGACCCTCCAGACCCTCCAGACCCTCCAGACCCTTCAGACCCTTCAGACCCTCCAGACCCTCCAGACCCTCCAGACCCTTCAGACCCTCCAGACCCTTCAGACCCTCCAGACCCTCCAGACCCTCCAGACCCTCCAGACCCTCCAGACCCTTCAGACCCTTCAGACCCTTCAGACCCTCCAGACCCTCCAGACCCTCCAGACCCTTCAGACCCTTTAGACCCTTCAGACCCTTCAGACCCTCCAGACCCTTCAGACCCTCCAGACCCTCCAGACCCTCCAGACCCTCCAGACCCTCCAGACCCTTCAGACCCTTCAGACCCTCCAGACCCTCCAGACCCTCCAGACCCTTCAGACCCTCCAGACCCTTCAGACCCTCCAGACCCTTCAGACCCTCCAGACCCTCCAGACCCTCCAGACCCTCCAGACCCTTCAGACCCTTCAGACCCTCCAGACCCTCCAGACCCTCCAGACCCTTCAGACCCTCCAGACCCTTCAGACCCTCCAGACCCTTCAGACCCTCCAGACCCTCCAGACCCTTCAGACTCTTGCTCCTGCTTGATTGTGGCTTTCAGACAATGGTTAAAGTTTATCTCCGTAATCGGAGTTACAAAAAGAGGGCCTGGGGGGGGGGGGGGGGGGGGGGGGGGGGGGGGGGGGTCTCCACAGTGGAAACTGTGAATCAGCTGCTGCTGGTCAGAGGACAGTGGGGTGTTGTCTGGCGGGGGTGGGGGGGGAGAAGAGTGATGGGAGGAGTTCAGCTCTTGTGAGTACTTAGGTTTGAAGAGTTTCAAACGAGCTGTTTTCTACCCGAAGGGAGGGGCTGCTGTAGAGAGCAGCAGACTGGAAGAGATTGTCCCCCCCAACACACACACACACACACACACACACACACACACACACACACACACACACACACACACACCACCAAGGACCGAGTTTCTCAGACATGCGTGGATTCTCGATATCGGCGTGAAGTCACGCACCACGCAATCTTCCTTAGTTACCAGGCCTGAGGGGCAAACAAAGTGGAAGGGAGCGTTACCGTAGCGACCGTGAGGGCTTGCACAGTTATTAAAACTTTCAGCGTTCTGTTGTGCAGCAGCACAAGTTTGTTATTGGTCACTGGTCCCAGGTGTGGCTCACCAGTGTCAGGATGGGCTGAAGCCTGAAGCTTTCAGCAAGATATAAGGCAGAGCTTCACATGGTCGGCTGGATTCGTGTCCAAACAGGAACACCGCTGATTCCTGGATAAATAATCCAAACAGTCTGGGTTCCCAGATGTGAACCACTGCCTCATCAAAGCTCCTGGTCAGTACAAATGCTGCTATAAAAGGTGTCTATTAAAAAAACTGTATGTGACGAACGCAGTTTGATTAAAATGAGGACGCTAACAAGCTAGCGTTAGCTATCCTGCTAGCGCTTGTTTGTTACCTGTTAAAGGAACAGGCTCATGTCCTGGCTCGCCAGACCGTCTCTCCATGGGCAGAGCTACACGGGGAAACACGGATCTCTTTATGTCCTCATATGTGTGTAATACATACAGTCGGTCTGGCATGCCAGGCTAACAGGCTAACAGGCTAACAGGCTGACAGGCTAACAGGCTGACAGGCTAACAGGTTAACAGGCTAACAGGCTGACAGGCTGACAGGCTGACAGGCTGACAGGCTAACAGGCTAACAGGCTGACAGGCTGACAGGCTAACAGGCTAACAGGCTGACAGGCTGACAGGCTAACAGGCTAACAGGCTGACAGGCTGACAGGCTGACAGGCTGACAGGCTAACAGGCTAACAGGCTGACAGGCTGACAGGCTAACAGGCTAACAGGCTGACAGGCTGACAGGCTAACAGGCTGACAGGCTAACAGGCTAACAGGCTGACAGGCTAACAGGCTAACAGGCTAACAGGCTAACAGGCTAACAGGCTCAGCTCACATCCACCCATGTAGTCCAGAAAGGGAAGTGGCAGCTCTAAACTTTCCTGTCTTCCCTGTTACAAAGTGTGCAGAACAAACGTGTGTGTAGTCCGGTTTCAGCAGCCAGTTTTCCCGGTGTTTTGCTGTCGGCGGTTCTGTTTATAACAGCCACTTCCTCCTCCTCTCTGGTTCAGCAGCCTCGCTCGGTATCAATAAAAGGACGAGAGAGACTGTGGAGCTACATTGCTGGTGCAGCTGAACACACAACAGTTCCTCACCGTGGTTTATACATCGATGTCTCTCAATCTGTAACAAATACTGAGCAACAAACTCCAGGCGAACGCTGCGCCTGCAGCGCTGTCCGTGATCCTTTGCCCCCCGCACTGGCTGCTCAGCACCGCGCACACCCGGACGTGCTCGGTTCCCCGGATGTCCGTGGTCCAGAATGAAGGCAGGTAACGTTTTGGGGTGGTTTGAAAGGGAAATCAACTTTGGGGCTTAAAACCTTAAAGAGAGTGGATTCTGCATGATATAGGTCCTTTAAAGACGACTGTGAGGCAGGATGTTCTCCGCCTGAGGCTGACGGAGGGAAAATCAAACCTTTCCTCAACTCTCCAGACCTTCGTCCTCCGGCTCAGAGCAGGACGGACGTCTGACCGTCCATCAGGGGCTGGACGGAGCCGGAGGCAGGCTTCCTCCAAGCCGCCACATGATTGGTCATGTTAATAACCACCATGAGGCCCCGCCCCCGTCCGCCCGGACGCCGAAACACCGTCTGACAGGGTCAAACCCGAGAGGAGGGTTTCAGTGCCGCCGGCCAGAGGGGGCGCTAGTGGACACCTGAGGGACGCGACCAGGCTGCTGCGCTGGCCCCGCCCTCCTCGCCATCCCCATAGAACCGCTCGCTGGAATCATGAGACCAGAGGACGGACTGAGACCAGAGGACAGACTGAGACCAGAGGACGGACTGAGACCAGAGGACAGCCAGAGGACAGACTGAGACCAGAGGACGGACTGAGACCAGAGGACGGACTGAGACCAGAGGACAGACTGAGACCAGAGGACGGACTGACACCAGAGGACGGACTGAGACCAGAGGACAGACTGAGACCAGAGGACAGACTGAGACCAGAGGACGGACTGACACCAGAGGACGGACTGAGACCAGAGGACGGACTGAGACCAGAGGACAGCCAGAGGACAGACTGAGACCAGAGGACGGACTGACGGGAATCACAACCTCGAGAGGAACTGGACGAGTCTGTGTGACGTCGTGGTGGTCTTGCTTCCAGACCAGCACGTCTGGTCCAACTTCTCTGAACTCAGGTTCCACAGCAGCCAGCAGGAGGCGCTTCAGGGAGGACCGCCGAGGACCGCCGAGGACCGCCGAGGACCGCTGAGGACCGCCGAAGACCGCTGAGGACCGCCGAGGACCGCCGAGGACCGCCGAAGACCGCCGAGGACCGCTGAGGACCGCTGAGGAGCAGAGAACCTCCACAAGAACCACAAACTGAAACCTCAGAATCCCCGGAGACGTGGCTGAGTGGAGGAACCGCGGTTCCTATCGGTCCCCGTCAGAGAACCGGGCTCACGAGTCACAGCGCGGGACCAGCGAGAACCCGGACCAGGACGAGACTCAAGACCCTTCAGCTGGACAGAGAACATGGACGTTCTGCTGGTGGTTCTGCTGGATCTAAGCGGTGGTTCTCCGGTCCCCTGGCAGGAGGATCATGGCCCTGGAGGAGAACCAGACCTCAGGAACCTGGACCCAGCGCAGCGTCTGCATGGGGGACTCCAGAACCTGCTCCTTCCCCGGACTCATCAACCAGCACCACCGCCACATCCTGGCCTTCGCCGAGGACCAGCAGGGTGAGGTTCTGCTGACGTTCTGCTGAGGTTCTGCTGAGGTTCTGCTGAGGTTCTGTTGATGTTCTGCTGACGTTCTGCTGACGTTCTGCTGATGTTCTGCTGATGTTCTGCTGACGTTCTGCTGACGTTCTGCTGACGTTCTGCAGGAGAACTGTACTTCCTGGCCACATCGTATCCCAGCAGCTCGTCTCCTTCAGGAACCGTCTTCAAGTTCATGGATCCGTCCAGGTTCTCACCGAGCTGCAGCCTCTAGAACCTCCTCCTCCTCGGCCTCAGACTCAGAGCGCCTTCCTCCCTCCCCGTGTGTGTGTGTGTGTGTGTGTGTGTGTGTGTGTGTGTGTGTCTAGGCGGGCTCCTCCGGGTCACTGCCAGCAGAACCTGCTTCCCGTCCCGGTCCTGGGGAGAACGGTTCCGTTTGTGCCCAGAGAGGGTGAGTGTGTTCCGTCTGGAGAACCTGGTAGAACCTGAGCTCTGGTTCTGGAGCCGCCGTCCTGAGGGTTCCCTCTCGTTCCGGGGTTCTTCAACGTTTGTGCAGGAACACGCAGAACGTGCAGTGGAACGTCGGCCCGGTGCCTCTGTTCTGCAGTAAAACTAACCGGACCGCAGACAGAACCGGAATAGAACCCGGGCCTCCAGATGTTCCGCTGCTCCTTACAGGAACGTTCTGCGTTCTGTCGTTTCAGTGACGGTGTTGGACGCCAGAGAAAAACCCACCAGACCGCCGCCGAGAACATTCAGACTCCGCTCCGGGCCGCCGGCGGAACCGGGGGTGGAACCGACAGTGGAATCGGCGGCGGAACCAACAGAGGAACCAGCAGCGGAACCAGCGGCGGAACCAGCGGCGGAACCAACAGTGGAACCAGCGGCGGAACCAACAGAGGAACCAGCGGCGGAACCAACAGAGGAACCAATGGCAGAACCAACAGTGGAACCAGCAGCGGAACCAGCGGCGGAACCAGCGGCGGAACCAGCGGCGGAACCAACAGTGGAACCAGCAGCGGAACTAGCGGCGGAACCAACAGTGGAACCAGCGGCGGAACCAACAGCGGAACCAGCGGCGGAACTGGCGGTGGAACCGATGGTACAACTGACAGCGGAACCAGCGGTGGAACCGACAGTAGAACCGACAGCTGCCGACCGGAACCGCAGCACGACGCCACAGAACCATAGGAGAACGTCTGAACCGGAGCCCCAGAAGAAGAAGAAGAACCCGCTGAACAAGAAGAACCCGCTGAGCAGGAAACCGGCCAGAGAACCCGGCGGCGCTGGAGAGGAACCCAAGACCAAGAACCGCAAGGTGGCAAAGAATTCCCACTCGAGAACGTCCAACAAGAACCCGGCAAGGAGGAAGAACCCAGAACCTGCCAGCAGAACCTGGACGATCCTCACTGGAACAAAGAAAGCAAAGTCAACCTGTCAGCTGGAGAACCCGCAGAACCTGAGAGAACCCGCAGAACCTCAGAGAACCCGCAGAACCTCAGCTAGAGAACCCGCAGAACCTCAGCTAGAGAACCCGCAGAACCTCAGCTAGAGAACCCGCAGAACCTCAGAGAACCCGCAGAACCTCAGCTAGAGAACCCGCAGAACCTCAGAGAACCCGCAGAACCTGAGAGAACCCGCAGAACCTCAGCTAGAGAACCCGCAGAACCTCAGCTAGAGAACCCGCAGAACCTGAGAGAACCCGCACAACCTCAGCTAGAGAACCCGCAGAACCTCAGCTAGAGAACCCGCAGAACCTCAGAAAACCCGCACAACCTCAGCTAGAGAACCCGCAGAACCTCAGCTAGAGAACCCGCAGAACCTCAGAGAACCCGCACAACCTCAGCTAGAGAACCCGCAGAACCTGAGAGAACCCGCACAACCTCAGCTAGAGAACCCGCAGAACCTCAGCTAGAGAACCCGCAGAACCTCAGAAAACCCGCACAACCTCAGCTAGAGAACCCACATAACCTTAGCTAGAGAACCCGCAGAACCTGAGAGAACCCACAGAACCTCAGAGAACCCACAGAACCTCAGCTAGAGAACCCGCAGAACCTCAGCTAGAGAACCCGCAGAACCTCAGAGAACCCACAGAACCTCAGCTAGAGAACCCGCAGAACCTCAGCTAGAGAACCTGCAGAACCTCAGCTAGAGAACCCGCAGAACCTCAGAGAACCCACAGAACCTCAGCTAGAGAACCCACAGAACCCCAGAAAACCTCAGGAGAGAGAGAGGCCCCCCAGAGGAGAACCCCCCCCGGTCAGGGTTCCCTCAGCCTGCTGTGGAACACTGTTCCGTGTTCTAAAGGAACCGTCTAAAGGAAAACCGTCTGTTTTCTCTGTTCTGAGAATCAAAGCTTTGAGCAGCAGCTGGGAGAACCGGCACCGGTCCGGTCTACATGGAGTTCTTTAATCGGACTGAAACAGTGACGTTAAACACGTCTGAATCCAGGGAGGCAGACGGAGATCCACCATCAGTGCTGGTTCTCCAGGGTCCTGGTTCTCCAGGATCCTGGTGAAGCGGATTATGCAGGACATGAGGACAGAGTCTCTGGCGGTCCAGTCCTCAGAGCCCATCAGAGGGTTTAATCTGGATCTCTGATCCATAATGAGCCGCTGCTCAGAGCCCCTCCCCCGGCCGGAGCCCCGCCCACCGGCGCGTCCCGGTGTCGTCCACCGGGGCTCCGCTCCGCCTGCCGGTGTTTCAGATGAACTGGTGTCCGTGTTAACTGGTGGCCTTGTAGAGGTTCTAGTGACGCCGGTTCTCTGCAGTTCTAGTAAATTCATCAGTTCAGAGTCTTTAGTGAGTCTGATTCTAACATCTGCTGCTTCCAGC
This sequence comes from Salarias fasciatus, assembly GCF_902148845.1. Lineage (NCBI taxonomy): Eukaryota > Metazoa > Chordata > Actinopteri > Blenniiformes > Blenniidae > Salarias > Salarias fasciatus. Next base: position 428,233 of record NW_021941376.1, on the reverse strand, counting down.
TTGTTTACAGGAACCGTCACTCGTTACCATGGCAACCAGCTCATCCAGAACACCGGCCGGGCGGTCCGCTGGTAGTCTGCCACCGAGTTCTTTCAACAGCTGGCTCCGCCTCCTCTGCAGGGTTTGTTCTCTCTGGGTTTTTATTAAAAGTGTTTTTCAATCACCGTCCAGCTCTGCTGCTGGTTTTTGACTTCCTGCTTCCTGCTTCCTGTTTCCTGTCACGTCATCATGTCACTATGTACCAGGGAACGCATGGCAGAACCAATGATCCCCGTTTAATCTGGTCCGCTGTTTATCTGAGACCTGGAGCGGATCATGGATCATGGATCATGGATCAGTTTGGATCACCCGGATCAGTCGGATCCCCGTGAAGTGGATCCACTCCAGAGTTTATCTGAACCGTTTCGATCCGGTCCGGTCAGACGGCGTTATGGATACGAGCCTCACGGTGAAAGATTAACCTCCTGTCAGCGTCCAGCAGGACTTTGGACGGTCTCCTGTCTTTGAGGACACATTAATCATTAGAACCTTTATGGTCTCCGCCGGCCTTCATTCAGAGACTGTTCTGCTGTAAAGTTCTAAACATTGAAGAACCGACATTCTGACATGACGTTCTATCAAACCGGACGGAGAGAACAGCGCAGAACATCCAGGTTCCACTGAACTGAACAGCAGAACATCAAGTTCTACTAGAAGACACAAATACTGAGATCATGAGACGGAGGAACCTCTGAGAACATAACCCAGCAATCTGACTGGACAGAACAGGACAGGACACAGCAGAACACGATGCGATAAAACATGACATCATATCACAGGACACACATTTACAGTCAGACGGGTCTGGTCACACTCAGACGGGTCGGGTTACACTCAGACTAGTCGGGTTACAGCCAGACGGGTCAGGTTACAGTCAGACTAGTCGGGTTACAGTCACACGGGTCAGGTCACACTCAGACGGGTCGGGTTACAGTCAGTCAGAAGGTTACAGTCAGTCAGGTTACAGTCAGACGGTTCGGGTTACAGTCAGATCACAGTCAGACGGATCGGGTTACAGTCAGATTACAGTCAGATGGGTCGGGTTACAGTCAGTCAGGTTACAGTCAGATGGTTCGGGTTACAGTCAGATCACAGTCAGACGGATCGGGTTACAGTCAGACAGGTTGGGTTACAGTCAGACAGGACGGGTTACAGTCAGACAGGTCGGGTTACAGTCAGACGGGTCGGGTTACTCAGATTACAGTCAGATGGGTCAGGTTACAGTCAGCCAGGTTACAGTCAGACGGGTTGGGTTACAGTCAGATTACAGTCAGATGGGTCGAGTTACAGTCAGTCAGGTTACAGTCAGACGGGTCGGGTTACAGTCAGTCAGGTTACAGTCAGACGGGTCGGGTTACAGTCAGTGAGGTTACAGTCAGACGGGTCTGGTTACAGTCAGTCAGGTTACAGTCAGACGGGTCGGGTTACAGTCAGCCAGGTTACAGTCAGACGGGTTGGGTTACAGTCAGATTACAGTCAGATGGGTCGGGTTACAGTCAGTCAGGTTACAGTCAGACGGGTCGGGTTACAGTCAGTCAGGTTACAGTCAGACGGGTCGGGTTACAGTCAGCAGCAGGGAGCTGAGCTCCACTGAAAAAGTTAAGATCTGAGGCAGTTTTTTTAAAACTTGTTTTGTGTGAAAATTTCTCGTTTGACTTGATTTCAGATCAATTCAATTATAAATTAATTTCATCAAGAAAGAAAGACTTGATTTAAGAGAAGTTCTGAAATCAAGATGATTTTCATTTGTTCTATTGGCAGATTTTTTTTCTTAAATTAAGATACTTTCACTTTGAAAAAAGTAAAAAAAACCTCCACTGTCAATAGAACAAATGAAAATCATCTTGATTCCAGAACTTTTCTTAAATTGAGTCTTTCTTTCTTGATGAAACAATTTTTTAATGGATTTGATCTGAAGTCAAGTAAAACGAGACATTTTCACTCAAAACAAGTTAAAAAAACAGGCTCAGATTTGGACTTTTTGTGGTGGAAAAGTCGACTGAACCCGTTTCTCAGAGGATTTTTGATCAAATTTCTAGTTTGACATGAAAACAGGAAGTGAGGAAAACATGAAAGCAGGAAGTGATGTAAAGGAAGGACGACAGGAGGACGGCCGGCGGAGCCAAGCAGCTTTATTGCTCTGAATGAGACAGAATTGTGGATTCTAGATACTTGATTGGATGCTTTTCCGATCAGCGGCGAGCGAATCATGGCGCTTGTCTTTATCCTCCTGAGATTCACAGCAGGGGCTTCTGGGTGAATCTGAAGCGTTAAAGTGACGGATTAGTGTGATGAAGCCTTCGCCTCGGCAGGATCAGCTGAGGGTGAATCAGGTGATTAGTGTGTTCAGCTGTCTGCTGATTGTGAACGTGGGTCATGCAGGGGGTCCCGGTCCTGGTCCCGGTCCCGGTCCTGGTCCCGGTCCCGGTCCTGGTCCCGGTCTCAGCGGCTGATCTTGTAAACCACGTCTCCGACCCGGAGCGCCCCCTCCTGCTTGACCTTGTGCAGCTGGCCGAACAGCGGAGACGACTTGTAGAGGTGCTTCTCGGACGGATGGCAGAGGCGGTAGCTGCAGACGAGACCAGACCAGACCAGGAGGACCTCAGTCCACATCGGGACAGTCTGCTGTCTTAGAACTGGTTCTGAGCTCATCATGGAATCTAGTTTTTCATCATGATTGTTTCAAACGACGGTTTGTTTTGGTGATTCTGACTTAAAGCTGGTGTCCGGAGTTTCCGTTTGTTTCCAACGTATGTTTCATTTTTCAGCAGAGCTTCAGTGTGTCAGTCCGGTTCATACCAAAATATAACATCAGCATAAAGCAATATAAACATTTATTATGAGCCCCGCCTTCGTCTCATAGACCCCCATGTTATCCGAAAAAGCGCCGGTCAGCGTCAGCCAATAGAATTCGAGCTTCCGCCTTGCTGTCAGTCAGCTGCTGCAGCCACAGAGCACGGCGCTCGCCCAGCAGGGGAGAGCTAGCTAGCAGCAGCCGCCGCGCTCACCTCGGATATATCCACCGTCTGCCGAACGTCCAGGAAACAGCTCAACATGGAGGACGCTGCAGGACTGGAGGCTCTCATTTTCACCCCACGGATAATGAGCGTGCACAATTAAAGGGGCGTGGCTTGGTCGCTCATGAAAGCAGAGGGAGGGCGGAGCCTCCAGACGCTGGATTAAAAAAAAAACTCATTCTTTCAAAACTCCGGACACGAGCTTTAAAGTCCGTTCAGCCGTGGCGAATATCAGCGACATTCAGGACGAGCCTGATGTGTGGAGGTGAAGAGAAGTGAATGTTTGACCTTTTCAGGGTTTCCAGAGGCTCCTTCCTGTTGATGACGCCTGTTTCTGGATCCACGGTGGTGAAGATGCACCTGAAAGCAGGAAGAGAGACAAACCGGACGTCACCGGCGGCCCGGCGCTTCACCGCGGCGCCGCCGGACGGCCCGACCTTCCACACGCCATGACGCGCTGCAGCCGCACGCCGCCGATCTGCAGCTCCTCCACGAGTCCTGACACACAGAGGGGGGCGGGGTCAGTGGGACGCGGCGCCCGGACGCCATCTCGCGGCCGGCGGGGCCCGGGGCCTCACCTCGTCGAAGGCCCGGCAGCCGCCGACCACGATGTTGGGCCGGAAGCGCTCGGCCGTCACTTCCTGCTCCAGACGGCTGCTCAGGTCGTCCACCGACGCCGCCGACAGCAGCATCACCGGGCAGAAGTCCGGGTACGCCACCTGCAGGGGGGGAGGGGTGCGGCGGTCAGGGCTGGGGGGGGCCGACCCCCTGACCCCTGACCCCCGACCTGAAGCTTCACCCTTCACACCTGGAAACTGGCGTCTGATGTTTGTTCTGCAGCCAAATTTCTCTCTCTCTCACTCACACACACACACACACACACACACACACACACACACACACACGCGCAGTCTTGTATTTCTATCCTTGTGGGGACCGTCCATTGACTCCCATTCATGTCTAGCCCCTAACCCTAACCCTAACCCTAACCCTAACCCACACCACAACAAAGCCTAACCCTAAAGAAATGTTTTTGCACTTTTACTTTTTTCAGTAACAACAACATGGTCAAGAAAACACTGTTTCTCCTACTTAGGACCGGAAAAAGGTCCCCACAAGGCACGTCGTTACACGTTTTGCTATCCTTGTGGGGACATTTGGCCCCGACAAGGATAGAAATACAAGAACACACACACACACACACACACACACACACACACACACACACACACACACACACACACCTGGTACTCGGGGAACTGCGGCTCCGCCTCCAGCGGTCTCCTGCATTTCATGTGAGCCTCGAACTGAACCAGCCGGAAGGTTTTCTCAGCGGCGAGGAAGGAAGTGAACCAGCGGGACACGTCGTCCCCGCAGTCCCGGCCCTGGACGTCCGAGCTGAAGACTCTGGACACACAACGGAGGACTCAACACTCTGGACACAGCAGTAAACACACACTGGCCTCATTTAAGAGGGGAGCACGGCGCTGCACACCTCCACGCTGCCATCAGTTATTGATCAGCCCGCTGAGCGTCCGGAGCGGCGGAACGGGTCTGACCGGACGGGGAGAGAGAACGGTCATGAAGCGAAGCTCAAACGGCCGCAGAACCCGGAGCCAGCCCGCTGGCAGCAGGGGGCAGAGGTAGAACTGAGCCTCGCCACTGGGGAGCGGCTTCAGGACTCTCTCTGCCTCGGCCCAGTGGGGGGCGCTGCTGCTCACCCCCGACAGGCGGGACTGGTGGGCCTGAACAGTTGGACGCGCTGCTGCTGTGGTCGATGGCGGAGCGCCGAAGGAACCCGGAACCGGGGGGAATAAGTCTGACAAGGACGAGTCCTGGTCCTGGTTCTGGCCCGGCCCGGGTCTGGCTCCCTGACATCAGTAAACCAGCTGAGTAACACGAGTCCGCCTCATGATTGGTTGGAATCAGAACCAATCAGATAACGGAGCGACCACCGATTCAGAGCTCAGACCGTCAGACAGGTTAGATTTACAGAGAGCTCCTTCTGATTTACCTCCACCCTCCTGATTTACCTCCACCCTCCTGATTTACCTCCACCCTCCTGATTTACCTCCACCCTCCTCCTGATTTACCTCCACCCTCCTGATTTACCTCCACCCTCCTGATTTACCTCCACCCTCCTGATTTACCTCCACCTTCCTCCTGATTTACCTCCACCCTCCTCCTGATTTACCTCCATCCTCCTGATTTACCTCCACCCTCCTCCTGATTTACCTCCACCCTCCTGATTTACCTCAACCCTCCTCCTGATTTACCTCCACCCTCCTGATTTACCTCAACCCTCCTGATTTACCTCAACCCTCCTCCTGATTTACCTCCACCCTCCTGATTTACCTCCACCCTCCTCCTGATTTACCTCCGCCCTCCTCCTGATTTATCTCCACCCTCCTGATTTATCTCCGCCCTCCTTCTGATTTACCTCCACCCTCCTGATTTACCTCCACCCTCCTTCTGATTTACCTCCGCCCTCCTTCTGATTTACCTCCACCTTCCTCCTGATTTACCTCCACCCTCCTCCTGATTTACCTCCACCCTCCTGATTTACCTCCACCCTCCTCCTGATTTATTTCCACCCTCCTCCTGATTTACCTCCACCCTCCTGATTTACCTCAACCCTCCTGATTTACCTCAACCCTCCTCCTGATTTACCTCCACCCTCCTGATTTACCTCCACCCTCCTCCTGATTTACCTCCGCCCCCCTCCTGATTTATCTCCACCCTCCTGATTTATCTCCGCCCTCCTTCTGATTTACCTCCACCCTCCTGATTTACCTCCACCCTCCTTCTGATTTACCTCCGCCCTCCTTCTGATTTACCTCCACCTTCCTCCTGATTTACCTCCACCCTCCTCCTGATTTACCTCCACCCTCCTGATTTACCTCCGCCCTCCTCCTGATTTATTTCCACCCTCCTCCTGATTTACCTCCACCCTCCTCCTGATTTACCTCCACCCTCCTGATTTACCTCCGCCCTCCTCCTGATTTATCTCCGCCCTCCTTCTGATTTACCTCCACCCTCCTGATTTACCTCCGCCCTCCTCCTGATTTACCTCCACCCTCCTCCTGATTTACCTCCACCCTCCTGATTTACCTCCGCCCTCCTCCTGATTTATCTCCGCCCTCCTTCTGATTTACCTCCACCCTCCTGATTTACCTCCACCCTCCTCCTGATTTACCTCCACCCTCCTGATTTACCTCCACCCTCCTCCTGATTTACCTCCACCCTCCTTCTGATTTACCTCCACCCTTATCTGTATTTATCTCCACCTCAGACGTGGGGGATCGATGTCCAGCACAGAAATTTTATAGTTTTGACGAGGCTTCTCTCCATGTATGACCTCAATGGGCGGGGCCACGGCTTCTCTCCATGTATGACCTCAATGGGCGGGGCCACGGCTTCTCTCCATGTATGACCTCAATGGGCGGGGCCACGGCTTCTCTCCATGTATGACCTCAATGGGCGGGGCCACGGCTTCTCTCCATGTATGACCTCAATGGGCGGGGCCACGGCTTCTCTCCATGTATGACCTCAATGGGCGGGGCCACGGCTTCTCTCCATGTATGGCTTCAATGGGCGGGGCCACGGCTTAACTCTATGTTTGACCTCCGGGGGCGGGGCTTCTGGATATGAATATTTGAGGCTGACATGTTAACGACTGATTCCAGCCGCTGCGTTTATCAACCCTCAGTCGTCGGTCCGTTCAGGACGTCGGTAAACCGGCGGTCGGCCCGTCATCAGATCAATTCTGCACTATGAGGCCACGGAGGAGAGAGGAGAGTGAGAGGGAGTGAAGAGAGTGAGGAGAGTGAGAGGGAGTGAATGTCTTATCTCGTCCAAACAAACGGCTCTGGTCAGGCTTCAGGCAGAAATACTTGAGGATTTGGAACACTGACTGTTTCTGACAGAAGCTCTGATTGGCTGACGTGACGGCAGATCAGCCACTTTAAGACTTCATGGTTATTTTCACATCATTAGAAAGTTCATACGTCTCCGTGGAAACAGCTTCAGCAGAGGAAGAGTGAGACCACAACAGAAAGCGTCTTTCTTTCTCCTGATTGGCTGCTTCTCTTCTGCGGGTTTATTGGATCTTCTGACAGGATTTCAGGATTTATTGATCGAGTTGACTCAGATCATTGAATCAGATCAGATCAGATCAGATCTCAGAGGTGATCAGCAGATCTTTAAGAGCGGAGATGAAGCAGTGAAGGAGCAGAGAGACGGGAGAACCTGCAGTCCAGGACGGGGTTCTGCGGCCGGTCCAGGGGGAACCGCAGCTCCTCCATGTCCGGACCCGTCAGGCGGCCCAGACCTCCGTCACACGTCAGCGACACCAGGACCAGGCGGGGCTGCTGGCGGCCCGTCACCATGTGGCCGTCCTCCGTCACCAGCAGGAAGTGTCTGCAGGCGGCAACGCAACCGGGTGAGCAGCGGCAACCGGTCTGGCAACTAGCACTGACCAGCGGCAACTAGTCGACTCCACTAGCACTGACCAGTAACAACTAGTCTACTCAACTAGCACTGACCAGTCGCAACTAGTCCACTCAACTAGCACTGACCAGCGAGAACTAGTCTACTGAACTAGCACTGACCAGTTGCAACTAGTCTACTCAACTAGCACTGACCAGTCGCAACTGGTCCACTCAACTAGCACTGACCAGTCGCAACTAGTCCACTCAACTAGCATTGACCAGCCGCAACTAATCTATTCAACTAACACTGACCAGTCACAACTGGTCCACTCAACTAGCACTGACCAGTCACAACTAGTCCACTCAACTAGCACTGACCAGTCGCAACTAGTCCACTCAACTAGCACTGACCAGTCACAACTAGTCTACTGAACTAGCACTGACCAGTTGCAACTAGTCTACTCAACTAGCACTGACCAGTCGCAACTGGTCCACTCAACTAGCACTGACCAGCGAGAACTAGTCTACTGAACTAGCACTGACCAGTAACAACTAGTCTACTCAACTAGCACTGACCAGTCGCAACTAGTCCACTCAACTAGCACTGACCAGCGGCAACTAGTCTACTCCACTAGCACTGACCAGCCGCAACTGGTCCACTCAACTAGCACTGACCAGTGGGAACTAGTCCACTCAACTAACACTGACCAGTGGGAACTAGTCCACTCAACTAGCACTGACCAGTCGCAACTAGTCCACTCAACTAGCACTGACCAGTCGCAACTAGTCCACTCAACTAGCACTGACCAGTGGGAACTAGTCCACTCAACTAACACTGACCAGTCGCAACTGGTCCACTCAACTAGCACTGACCAGTCGCAACTAGTCCACTCAACTAGCACTGACCAGTCGCAACTGGTCCACTCAACTAGCACTGACCAGCGGCAACTAATCAACTCAACTAGCACTGACCAGCGGCAACTAATCTACTCAACTAGCACTGACCAGTCGCAACTGGTCCACTCAACTAGCACTGACCAGTCGCAACTAGTCCACTCAACTAACACTGACCAGTCGCAACTGGTCCACTCAACTAGCACTGACCAGTCACAACTAGTCTACTCAACTAGCACTGACCAGCGGCAACCGGTCTGGCAACTAGCACTGACCAGCACCAACTAGTCTACTCAACTAGCACTGACCAGCGGCAACTAGTCTACTCACCTAGCACTGACCAGTCGCAACTGGTCCACTCAACTAACACTGACCAGTCACAACTAGTCTACTCAACTAGCACTGACCAGCGGCAACTAGTCTACTCACCTAGCACTGACCAGTCGCAACTGGTCCACTCAACTAGCACTGACCAGCAGCAACTAGTCTACTCAACTAGCACTGACCAGTCACAACTGGTCCACTCAACTAGCACTGACCAGCGGGAACTAATCTACTCAACTAGCACTGACCAGTCGCAACTGGTCTACTCAACTAGCACTGACCAGTCGCAACTAGTCTACTCAACTAGCACTGACCAGCAGCAACTAGTCTACTCAACTAGCACTGACCAGTCGCAACTAGTCTACTCAACTAGCACTGACCAGTCGCAACTGGTCTACTCAACTAGCACTGACCAGTCGCAACTAGTCTACTCAACTAGCACTGACCAGTCGCAACTGGTCTACTCAACTAGCACTGACCAGTCGCAACTAGTCTACTCAACTAGCACTGACCAGTCGCAACTAGTCTACTCAACTAGCACTGACCAGCGGCAACCGGTCTGGCAACTAGCACTGACCAGCACCAACTAGTCTACTCAACTAGCACTGACCAGCGGCAACTAGTCTACTCACCTAGCACTGACCAGTCGCAACTGGTCCACTCAACTAACACTGACCAGTCACAACTAGTCTACTCAACTAGCACTGACCAGCGGCAACTAGTCTACTCACCTAGCACTGACCAGTCGCAACTGGTCCACTCAACTAGCACTGACCAGCAGCAACTAGTCTACTCAACTAGCACTGACCAGTCACAACTGGTCCACTCAACTAGCACTGACCAGCGGGAACTAATCTACTCAACTAGCACTGACCAGTCGCAACTGGTCTACTCAACTAGCACTGACCAGTCACAACTGGTCCACTCAACTAGCACTGACCAGCGGGAACTAATCTACTCAACTAGCATTGACCAGTCGCAACTGGTCTACTCAACTAGCACTGACCAGTCGCAACTAGTCTACTCAACTAGCACTGACCAGCAGCAACTAGTCTACTCAACTAGCACTGACCAGTCGCAACTAGTCTACTCAACTAGCACTGACCAGTCGCAACTGGTCTACTCAACTAGCACTGACCAGTCGCAACTAGTCTACTCAACTAGCACTGACCAGTCGCAACTGGTCTACTCAACTAGCACTGACCAGTCGCAACAAGTCTACTCAACTAACACTGACCAGCGGCAACTAGTCCACTACACTAGCTCTGATCAGGTGTAACTAGTGTCCAAACATCACATTATGGGGTACCAGTCCGGACCGGGGTGGGGGACACTCTGGAATGGGGGGATGGGGGGGTGCAGTCTGGACCTGGGGGGAGGGGGGGTGGTAGGGTTAGGACAGTCCGGACCTGGGGGGGGGGGGGGTGGTAGGGTTAGGGCAGTCTGGACCTGCGGGGGGGGTGGTAGGGTGAGGGCAGTCCGGACCGGGTCCCTTGCGGGTCACCACTCACCGGTCCCGCAGCTCCCCGCTCTTCAGGCCGAGCTGCAGACACTCCGCCTCGGACACCGACACTCCTCTGCCGGACTTGAGCGGGTGCACGAGCAGCTGCGACACGACGCCGACCGGCTCCGCTCTCTCCGCCCGCCGCAGGTACCGATACCCGAGCCCGAGCCCGAGCAGGGCCGCGGCCGCGCCCCCGGCCACCAGGGCGGCCGTCCTGCTCTGGAGCAGCCCGCCGAAGAGCCGCTGCCTCGGATCCATGCTGCACTCCGCTCCGCTCCGCGGGACTTCGTCGGTTGTTGTCGGTGTTTGTCGGTTGTTGTCGGACTCGTTCGGAACTTTTCGGCTGTTTTCGGACTTTGAACTTCCGTAAAGAGAAGGAAGCACCGTGAGACGTTCAGGGACACTCTGTAAACTTCAGACCCGGGTTCACCGCTCAGAACAGAGAGAAAATTGAAAAAGTTCTAAAAGTTCCTCCTCCTTTTGGAGAAGTCATGGAAGCAAGCTTGAATAAATCTTTGAGAGAAGGTATTTCTAAGAGCCCAAACTGAATTGAAATGAAAAATCCTTCATTAGTCCCACAGGGGGAAATGTACAAGTTTCTTTCTTCCACTTTTTTGTCTTTTCACCTGTCCTTCTGTCCCCCCTCGGTCCAGCTGTATCGGGTGTCAGTGCTCAAAATAAATAAAATACATTAAAGGATATTGCACATGACAGTTTGCAGGTTGTCATTTCAGTTAATGTGTGTGTGTGTGTGTGTGTGTGTGTGTGTGTGTGTGTGTGTGTGTGTGTGTGTGTGTGTGTGTGTGTGTGTGTGTGTGTGTGTGTGTGTGTTCTCGTATTTCTATCCTTGTTGGGGCCAAATGTCCCCACAAGGATAGCAAAACGTGGAGCGACGTGCCTTGTGGGGACCTTTTTCTGGTCCTAAGTAGGAGAAACAGTGTTTTCTTGACCATGTTGTTGTTACTGAAAAAAGTAAAAGTGCAGAAACATTTCTTTAGGGTTAGGCTTTGTTGTGGTGTGGGTTAGGGTTAGGGTAAGGGTCAGGGTTAGGGGCTAGACATGAATGGGAGTCAATGGATGGTCCCCACAAGGATAGAAATACGAGACTGTGCGTGTGTGTGTGTGTGTGTGTGTGTGTAGGTTTTATGATCAATGTGTAGTAGGGATCTCAAACTCTCAACCTGGCCCCTGGAGGTCAGAAGAGGTCAGTAGAGGTCAGTGGAGGTCAGTGGAGGTCAGTGGAGGTCAGTGGAGGTCAGTAGAGGTCAGTGGAGGTCAGTTTCTTCACTGTTAAGAAAAAACCTGCAAAGAAATCCGGCAGGAAGGCAGAAGTGAAGCCGAGCGAACAGCAAATCCGTCTGACTTCACTTATTTCAGCAAACGATGTGAAAAAGACTCACAGACAGAAGAGCGTGACGCCTCGGGATCAGTTCTGGGGTTTGACACAGATCCTCCGGTCCGAGTCCGGGTCTGGGTCCAGTTCCGGGCCAGGAGCAGAAGGCGGCAGATGCTGCCTCCACGGGTCCCTCTGCGGGGGCCGGACGGGGGCCGGGAGCCAGCAGGTTCCACCGGCAGCTCTCCAAACCCGCTCCGTCCAATCAGAGAGCCGCAAACAACAGCGCTCAGGAATAACGACCAATCAGACGAGCAGGACGCGAAATGGCCAATCACACGGCTGCTCCTCCCCTCGCGAGGAGAAAATCCTTCAGGTCTCTGGTTTTATTCCGACCGAGACGTTTCAGTCCCTGAACTGAACATCGGCCGTCCGACTGGAGACCCGAGCCGGTTTTAACCGAACGACCAGAAGCAGAAACGCTGCGGGCAGAAGATGAACCTGATGGAACGGCTGGACGGTAAAGATCCAGGTCCAGGTCCAGGTCCAGGTCCAGGTCCAGGTCCAGGCCCAGGTCCAGGTCCAGGTCCAGACGCAGGAAGGACGAGGCGGTCCTCATGTTCTCATTGTTTCCCTGCGGAGACGCTGAGACCGAGACGACGTGAAGACACGACTCCAGAGAGCTGCTGCTTCACACAGAGAGACCATCTGGACACACTCCGCCTCGAGGACGTCCACAGGCTGTCCTCACACACTGCTGTCCTCACACACGGCTGTCCTCACACACTGCTGTCCTCACACACTGCTGTCCTCACACACGGCTGTCCTCACACACTGCTGTCCTCACACACTGCTGTCCTCACACACGGCTGTCCTCACACACGGCTGTCCTCACACACGGCTGTCCTCACACACGGCTGTCCTCACACACGGCTGTCCTCACACACTGCTGTCCTCACACACGGCTGTCCTCACACACGGCTGTCCTCACACACTGCTGTCCTCACACACGGCTGTCCTCACACACGGCTGTCCTCACACACGGCTGTCCTCACACACGGCTGAAATAGCAGAGGTTTCAGAGACAGAGTGAGACGTCGTGTCGCAGAGTCACGCCGATCAGTCAGATTTGAGGCGGTTTGAAGGAAATCGACTGAAATATTCAAACTTTCATCTCTGTTCATCTTTATTACGACTGAAAATCCTGATTTTCACAGACGAGCCTCAGAATGGTGTGTTCTGTCTGGAGAGCAGAGTTCTCTGTGTTCTGTGTTCTCAGTGTTCTCTCTGTTCTCTGTGTTCTCTGTGTTCTGTGTTCTGTGTTCTCTGTGTTCTCTGTGTTCTCTGTGTTCTCAGTGTTCTCTGTGTTCTCTGTTCTCTGTGTTCTCTGTGTTCTCTCTGTTCTCTGTGTTCTCTGTGTTCTCGCACCACCAACTCAGGCGGCGCCCGGCCATTTGGGGGAGGAGCTTCAGTCCCGTCAGTCACTCCGTCTGTCGTGGCTCAGTTCCTCTGAGAGTGACGGCCGTGGAACCAACACAGAACCCCCCCTCCACCCTCCTCAGGGGTCAGAGGTCACTGGGGAGCAGCCAATGGAAGCCTCATGGTTCGTCTTGAAGCAGCTCGTCTGTGGACCGACCGGTCCTGGCGGAGCGGCGGCGTCCGCCCGGCAGCAGATGGACTCGCCGTCCCGCCGTGGACTCGCCATCCCGCCATGGACGTCCCATCCCGCCGTGGACTCGCCGTCCCGCCGTGGCTGTCCCGTCCCGCCGTGGACTCGCCGTCCCGCCGTGGCTGTCCCGTCCCGCCGTGGACTTGCCGTCCCGCCGTGGACGTCCCGTCCCGCCGTGGACTTGCCGTCCCGCCGGCTACAGGGAGCTGCGTCTCCTGAAGGCCCTGAAGGGGGACAGGATGAGGCCGGCGGTGACGGAGCCGATGCTGCCGCAGTGACCCGGACCGCAGACGCAGCCCGTCGACCCGTCCTCCGTCCAGGGGGGACGGGCGCCGCTCCGCCGCCGGTAGGCGTCGGGGAAGGCGGGGTCCTGAGGCAGGAAGGCGGAGCTCTGCAGCTCCTCCCTGCTCCGGTACCACAGGCAGGAGCAGACGGTCTGGAAGTGCAGCACCTCGGCGTAGACCCCCCTCCGGTCCGAGGCCCTCACCGCGCCGTCCGCCGAGGACACGGAGGACACAGAGGACACGGAGGACACGGAGGCGAAGACGGGTGGCGGCCGGGCCGCCGGGACGGCCGGCGGCGCCTTCCGCTCGGCGTCCCGCCGCTCGTCCTCGGCGCCGGCGGTCAGGAAGCGCAGCACCACCAGGTTGAGGAAGGCGCCGATCACCGTCAGGCCCAGCAGGATGTAGGCGAAGCAGAACGCCGCGTAGCGCGGCTCCTTCGTCAGGGCGTCGTCCTTCTGCAGCGCCACGTAGTCGCCGAAGCCGATGGTGGTGAGCGTGATGAAGCAGTAGTAGAAGGCGTGCAGGAAGCTCCACCCCTCGCTGTGGGAGAAGAAGGCGGCGCCGGCGCACAGCGTGGCCACGCAGGAGAAGAAGCCCACCGCCACCATGTTGGCCATGGACACGGCGGTGCGCCGCAGGCCCAGGCAGCGCTTGGCCCGGCGCAGCAGGACCCGGACCAGGCTGTTGATCCGCTCGCCCAGGCTCTGGAACATGACCAGCGTCAGCGGGATCCCCAGCACGGCGTAGAACATGCAGAACACCTTCCCCGAGTCGGTGCTGGGCGCCGCGTGGCCGTAACCTAGGCAACAACATGACAAGGTCACATGTCTCTGAGGGCGGCTCCTCACGGATCACATGGATCACATGGATCACACGGATCACATGGATCACAGGAATCACATCCATCCTTCCATTTTCTATCGCTTATCCAGACCGGGCCATGGGGGCAGCAGTCTCAGCAGGGATGCCCAGACTTCCTGTCCCCAGACTTCCTGTCCCCAGACTTCCTGTCCCCAGACTTCCTGTCCCCAAAAACTTACTCCAGTTCCTCTGGGAGGATCTCAAGGTGTTCCCAGTCCAGCCCAGAGACATAGTCTCTCCAGAGTGTCCTGGTCTTCCCTGGGTCCTCCTCCTGGTGGGACAATCCCAGAACTCTTCTCCAGGGAGGTGTCCAGGTCCTCCACCGACCTGGAGAGGACAGACCACCTTCTTCTGGTCCAGGACCAGGGCCTGGGATCTGGAGGTACTGATCCTCATCCCCATTGTTTCATACTCGGCTGCAAACCACCCCAATGCATGATGGTCCAGGTTCCATGGAGCCAACAGGACAACATCATCTGCAAAGAGCAGAGAGGAGATCCTGTGGTCCCTGAACCAGACCCCCTCCAGCTCCTGGTCCCTGAACCAGACCCCCTCCAGCTCCTGGTCCCTGAACCAGACCCCCTCCAGCTCCTGGTCTCTGAACCAGACCCCCTCCAGCTCCTGGTCCCTGAACCAGACCCCCTCCAGCTCCTGGTCCCTGAACCAGACCCCCTCCAGCTCCTGGTCTCTGAACCAGACCCCCTCCAGCTCCTGACTGCATCTAGAAATTCTGTCCATAAAGATTCTGAACAGAACCGGTGACAAAGTTCAGTCCTGCTGGAGTCCAACATGAACCAGGACCAGATCTGACTTACTGCTTCTCTCCTCAAGTGATTTTCTTCCTCAGTCAACTGAAAGAAAACCAGCCAGCTGTGATCCAGCTGTGATCCAGCTGTGATCCAGCTGTGATCCAGCTGTGCATCAGCTGTGTATCAGCTGTGATCCAGCTGTGATCCAGCTGTGATCCAGCTGTGTATCAGCTGTGTATCAGCTGTGATCCAGCTGTGATCCAGCTGTGATCCAGCTGTGATCCAGCTGTGATCCAGCTGTGCAGTGAGTGCGCCTCACCTATGGTGGTGATCACAGTGATGGCGAAGTAGAATGAGCCGGCGAACCTCCACTGCACTCCCGCTTTGTGAGGCTTGAGCTGCAGGACCAGGAGCTCCAGGTCCTGGTAGTTCTCCTTGGTCAGGTTCAGGTTCCGCAGGAGAAGGTTCTTCCTGGAGTCCAGCTTCCTCTTCTGGCTCTTCTCCTGTTTGGACTCCAGAGTCTCAAAGACGGCGGCTCCAACCACCAGGTAGGTGAGGATACTGAGGATGAGGGCCAGAGTCCGGGAGGTCTGCCTCTCCATGCTGAGGAGGAGGAGCAGGAGGAGGAGGAGGAGGAGGAGAGAGAGGAGGAGGAGAGAGGGGAGGAGGTGGAGGAGGAGGAGGAGGAGGAGGAGAGAGAGGAGGAGAGAGAGGAGGAGGAGAGAGGGGAGGAGGAGGAGGAGGAGAGAGAGGAGGAGGAGAGAGAGGAGGAGGAGGAGGAGGAGAGAGAGGAGGAGGAGAGAGAGGAGGAGGAGGAGGAGGAGAGAGGGGAGGAGGAGGAGGAGGAGAGAGAGGAGGAGGAGAGAGAGGAGGAGGTGGAGGAGGAGGAGGAGAGAGAGGAGGAGGAGGAGAGAGAGGAGGAGGAGGAGGAGGAGGAGCAGGAGGAGGGGGAGAGAGGGGAGGAGGAGAGAGAGGAGGAGGAGGAGGAGGAGAGAGAGGAGGAGGAGGAGGAGGAGAGAGAGGAGGAGGAGAGAGAGGAGGAGGAGGAGAGAGAGGAGGAGGAGAGAGAGGAGGAGGAGGTGGAGGAGGAAGAGGAGGAGGAGGAAGAGGAGGAGGAAGAGCAGGAGGAGGAGGAGGAGAGAGAGGAGGATGAAGAGGAGGAGGAAGAGGAGGAGGAGGAGAAAAGAGAGGAGGAGGAGGTAGAGGAGGAGAGAGAGGAGGAGGAAGAGGAGCAGGAGGAGCTGCTCTCTGCTCTTCCTTCTCCTGAAGACTCTCAGTCCAACAGAGCGGAGTTTGGAGACGGAGCTGTCCTCTCAGCACCACCTCCCCCCCCCCCCCCCCCCCCTCCTCCCCCTCCCCCACAGCACGGCCGGGCGGCTTCTCCATTTGGACGGTTTGTCACCGAGTTAAATTTAGATTCTCGCAGAAAAGAAACGCGGTTCAACCCCGCAGGCGGAGAGGCGGGGCGGGACCAGCAGGGGGCGCAGCGCCGAGCAGCGGGGGCGGAGCCAACCCTGCCTCCACAAGAGTACCTCCAGAGACGTCTCAGCTGCATTCTGAAACACGCTGCTCAGAGCGACGACTTCTGTCCCTTATGTTCGTCTTCAACAGCTTTTGTTTTTTATAGAATCATTTTATTGGTCTGAAACAGATTTTTTTCCCTCTCGCTTTTCCTGGAGCATGTGTGGCCCTGTATGTTCTCCGGATGCAGGTTACTCCTCTGAAAAGACATGATCTCTAAAATCTTGACTCTTTTCTTTAGACATGTTTGTGCTTCCATGCACAACTCTTCAACAGTTCCTTGGTTCTGAGGTTGTCTCGGCCAGGAGCGGCACTGGGCGGACGCTGCCTGTGCTGACAAGGCCAGATTCACACTGGCTGCGGTCCGGCTGCGGTCCAGATCCGGTCCGGCTCCAGTCCGGCTGCGGTCCAGATCCGGTCCGGCTCCAGTCCGGCTGCGGTCCGGTTCCGGTCCGGCTGCGGTCCAGATCCGGTCCGGCTCCAGTCCGGCTGCGGTCCGGCTCCAGTCCGGATCCAGTCCGGCTGCGGTCCGGTTCCGGTCCGGCTGCGGTCCAGATCCGGTCCGGCTCCAGTCCGGCTGCGGTCCGGCTCCAGTCCGGCTCCAGTCCGGCTGCGGTCCGGCTGCAGTCCGGTTCCGGTCCGGATCCAGTCTGGCTACAGAGGCCTTGCGGAGCTCCAGAATCTTTCCACATGGATCCTATTTCTCGGCATGCCGGACTCCTACCACGTCAATTCAGACAGAAGCAAGTCGGGCGCCAGAAAGAAACGCAATACTTGTTCCAAAATAAGTGATTTCAAAATAAAATCCGTGTCGTGTTTTTTGCCTTAATATTCTATTTTTTTACTTCTTCTGGTAGAAAACAGAGCAAACAGTCATGTAGTCATTCTACGCTTTAGAAGAATGAACGGTTTGTTCTTCTCCTGCAGGAAAGTCAAACGACTCCAAACACTCGGAGCGGCTCTGTGTTGCCAGGTTGGGCGGGTCTCTGTCAAATCAAGCTTCTTTTTTGAACAAGGCGGACGGGTTGAAGAAATGATTATGTATTTATGACCAGTTTTTTTTATTATAAAAATATGGTTTTTACTGTTTTACTGTTTTGCTGCTTTCTATTGAGTTCAATGGGTTTCGTATTCATATCTGGTTCCCTCTGGTCCCCTGTGATCAGCTCCACCACTTCATGTCAGGGGAGGATGAGGGCCTCTCCTCTTTGAGGGTCGGTTGTTGGTGGGGGGGGCCTCTCCTCTTTGAGGGTCGGTTGTTGGTGGGGGGGGGCCTGATGGCTGCGGGTGGTCGGCGCTGTCTTGGGGTCGGGATCTGGGCTGCTTCGCTGGGGGCTGTCTTCGTGTTTGGTTTGGATTGGGGGTGGGGGGGCCGCCGGTTGTTGGGGCTGTCTGGCGGTGGTAAGGCGGGGGCTCCGGGGGGCCTGGGTCGGTGGGTGCCGGTTCATGTCCGGGTGGCCGGGGTGTCCTGGGCCCTGGTGCCTGGGGGCTGTCCCCTTCCATTGGGGTGGGGGGGTCGGCCTGGCTGGGGGGCCGGTCGGCTCGGGCGTGCTGCCGCTCCCTGGGTCGGCGCATTCCCTGGGGTCTGGTTGCTGCCCCGGAATCCAGGGCATCGGGGTGGGGGGTTGTGGTGGTGGGGGACAGGGGGGTGGGGTGGTGGTGGGGGGCTGTGGGGGTTAGGGGGTTGGGGAAGGTGTGTGTGTGTACGTGCGTGTGTATATGTGTGTGGGTGTGTATGTGTGAGTATGTATGTATGTATGTGTATGTGAGGGTGTGGGTGTGTATCTGGATATGTATGTATATGTGTGTGACTGTGTATGTGTAAGTGTGTATGTATCTGTGAGCATGTATGTGTGTGTGTGTGGGTATGTATCTGTAAGTATGTATGTATGTCTGTATGTGTGGGTGTATATGTGTGGGCGATTGGAGGTGTGTATGTGAGGAGAGAGTGTGGTGTCCTGTAGGGGGGCCCCGGTGGGTCTGGGGGCGGTGGGCCCTGGGTCTGGGTCCTTCTGCTGCCCCCCGTCTGTCCTCGCCTCCACTCCTCCTGATGCATGATGGGTGTGTGCTTCTTGGGTCGGTGGCTCTCTGGCTATGGTCGCTGTCCGCCCTGGTCCTGGGGGGGGGGGGGCGCTCCTGGCTCTGGCCTTCATCCGGGGGCTCCTGGGTGACGGGGGTGCTGCGGCATCCCCGGACCCCCCTCTCCCCCCGCTCTCATGCACACACACGTAGGGCTTTGGGAGGCGGGCTTATCAGGTAGGGTGTGGTGGAGGGTGGAGGGGGGGTGGAGGGTGGAGGGGGGGTGGAGGGGGCCGTCTAAGTGGCCTCAATCACTGCACCCTTCAGTGGCTCGCCTCTCAGTCTTAACTGCACTTAGTCATCTAACACGACCAAATACATACAAACACACACGTCGGGGGGTCTTGGCGCGCCGTGTCGGGGGGGGGGGGGGGGGGGGGGGGCTGTTCAGGTGGATGGGACTGCTCGTTTGGCCTCACTCGTAGCACGGTGTGGTTACTGACCCTCAAATTTTAATCGCTAACAACATATACTCCATCAACACTCACGAGGCGGAGGGGGGGGGGCAAGGGGGTCTTCTGCGCCCCCGTTTCTGGATTCCTTCTGGTGGGGGGCGGGGGGGGGGCTGTTGTTTCCCCACAGGCCGGGGGTTTGGAGCGGCTGTGGTTTGGGGGGCTGCTGGCTCTGGGGGGTGCATACCTGTCTGCAGTGGTGGGGTTTGGGGGTGGGGGCGGCGGTTGTGGGTGGCGGGGGGTCCTGGATGTGGGGTTCAGTGTTCCCTTGCCTTCCGGGGGGGTCTCCCACAGGACATGACGGTTGGATGACGTGGGAATGTGAGTGTGTTTGGGGTAGGGTTGACTTTGTGTGTATGTGTGTGTGTGTGTGTGTGTGTGTGTGTGTGTGTGTGTGTGTGGGGGGGGGGGGGGGCGCGCGCGTGTGTGCGTGCGTGTGTGTGTGTGTGTGTGTGCGTGCGTGTGTGCGTGCGTGTGTGTGTGTATGTGTGTGTTTGTGTACGTGCTTGCTAGCGTGTGTGAGTGTGTCAGAATGTGGCTGTGTTTGGTTTAGGGATGAGTGGTTTTGTGTGTGTGTGTGTGTGTGTGTGCGCGCGCATGCATGTGTGTGTGTCAGTGTGAGTGAGTGGGTGTGAGTGTTGGGTTGGGGCGGGGGGGAGTGAGGTGGGAGAGGATAGGGTGGGAGGGGTGGGCCGGGGGGTTGTGGGGGGGGGGGGGGGGGGGGGGGGTGATGCCCTGGATCTCGGGGTACACGGTTGGAGCGCTGGGGGTGTACTGGCCTGGGGTGGGTAGCCGCCCGTGTGGGCCGGTTCTCCCGGGGGGGTCATGGCCCTCCGCCTGGGTGGGGGGTTGGCTCCTGGGCTCTCGGCCTTGGGCTCTCAGCTCTGCCCGGCCCAGGCGTCCGGCGCCCGGGGTGGACCGGCTCCTGCCGGGGTCCCCGGCCGGGGCTTTCCTCTGCCCCGTTTCTGGACCGGAGCGGGGGCGTCTGCCTGGGGGGGCGGCTTGGATCCGGGCTCTGTGATGACCGCCGGCTGTCTGGGCTCTGAGGGCCTCTCTGGCCTGCTTCTGGCCTTCTCAGGGGTCAGAGGTCATATATGCATGATCACTATCACCATCACTGTCACCATCATATTCACATGATCACGCTGATCTTTAATCACTCTTCACATACTGGGTTACCTTGTCTTCTTGTGGTGGTTAGACTAATGGTGATCTGTAGCAGACCTCTCTTGATGCACGCCCCGAGTTTACTACTAGTTACTACTAGTTAATACTAGTTACTACTAGTTACTAGTCTGTTCACTACTATGGTTCGTCAGGGGAAAAAAAATAAAATAAAAATTATATATATGTGTGGTTCTGTCAGTGTCTGTGTTGGTTGTCGGCTCTGTTTTGGTGTTGTCTAGATTGGGTTTCCGTAGTTCAGGGTGCGCGCGCAGACATGCACCTGAGCTGTACCAGAGCGCACTGTTTGGGCTCTTAAAATGTACTAAATGACCTCGTTAAGAATTAATTATGGACGTTACGCGCTCAGGACACTTGGATTACAGCGGACGAGCAGTATGAAGGAAAATGGGCACGTTTTTGTGGACTTTATGGACCGTTTTTTCTTTCGGGCGCTGTCGGTCCCTGTTTGTTGACAACGAAAGTCCCCAAACATCTCCAACTGCATTTGAAACATCAAAAAACTGCTCCAGAGTGTTTCTCAGCATGAGGGTGAGTAGAAAATTAGGCCAAATCGTTTTTTGGGTGGAGTATTCCTTTAAAGCTAGGGTTGGCGAACTTGCAAAACTAGCATATGTAGCACGAATGTAGCATCTCCCCAAGGCTCGGCCTAGCTCTGCCCAGCTCCCACCCCATTGGAGGAGCTCCCGTTGGGAGCTCGGACACATCCGCTTACATGCATGAGCACCGCTGTCCTCAGCACTTCGTGTCTTTGTTTTTCTTTATTTGCACTACGCCAAGTTATGGCGCACTCAACGCTAAGTAAAGCCCCAAACGTTCTTCTCCGCCATTCTGCAACGACGCTCCGTCCTACGCGCACTGAACCAGGGTCAGTGCACGCCATTGACATGTACTCACAGGGGGCAGGTCGAACGGCGAAGGGATTTGATTGGTTTAAAAAAAGGTGTCCCGACAAGACTATTGGTTACTGTTTTTCCCGTTTTAATCCTGCTGTAGTTAGCGGATATTTCCCAAACTACTTTAAAAACACGCTATGAATTGCTTCCCATCAGGTCATAATTATTATTTTAACCAGTATTTTAAAAAATTTATCTCATTCAGATCGCCAACCCTAGCTTTAAAAGACTGTTACGCTGAAATTAATATATAAAATTATACTGTGATGTAAATTTGAGGCCATATTGCCCACCCCTAGTGCAGACTGAGACACTGACCACTTGCTAGTGTGCTGCAAGCTGAAGCTTCAACCCCGGAAACTCCACCACCCCAGGCAGAAGGGGAAGCCCCGCATCGACACCACCAGGAAGTTGAAGAATTTGCCAAATCTCTGTTGGACACATTGTCCGCAAAACAATCGCACGAATCCGCCTCTGAGGAATGGGACCTCCTACCGTGGGACAATTCAGAAAACAGCCTTTACAACATCTGGAAGGAAGACCTTCAAGAGCTGAGACTGGTTTGATGTGACGTCCAGCGAGTTGACTCCAGTCATCCAAGAGAGCTGCCCCGGCTGAATACAAGCGCTCAGCTCCAGAGAGTCCCTCCAAGCACTCCGATCAGCCAGGAGCAGAGAGCAGCAGACAGCAAGAAGAAGTGCCAGCGCAGTGAAAACACCCAGAATGCAGCAGCGACAGCATGAAGGCGACAGTGCAGTACGAAGGCAGCATGTCCGAGCCCTTCATCATTCACATCAAGAGCGGGGTGAAACAAAGATGCGTTCTGGCGCCCGCCCTCTTTGGGATCTTCTTCTCCCGGCTCCTGAAGCAGCCACAGCAGGCCCGTACCTGTACACCAGATCAGACTGGGAGCTGTTCTACCTTGCCAGGCTAAGAGCAAAGACCAAATTTCATGAGATCACGATCAGGAACCTGCTCTTGTTGATGACGCTGCAGTCTCCTCACACACAGAGCCAGAGCTCCAGGAACTCATGAGCAAATATTCTCAGGCCTGCAGAGACTTCTGGCTCACGATCAGCCTGATAAAGACCGGTGTGTTGGCCCAGGGCGTGGAAACACCGCCCGTCACCACCATACATACAGTAACTATGATCCAGTCATTGTGCACCAGTTCACCTCCCTTGGATCCACAATCAGCGACAACTGTCCCTCAAGGCGGAAGTCAACCAGCGCATCAGGAAGGCTGCAACTACACGTGTCTGGGAAAACCCCAAGCCGACAACCATCACCAAGATGGCGGCGTACAACGCCTCCATCATCAGCACTCTGCTGAATGGCAGCGAGGCAGAGCAGGAGCAGAGGCTGAACAGTTTCCACATGCGCTGCCTCCACCAGATCCTCAGCATCAGGCAGAGCGACAAGGTGCCAAACGTAGAGGTCCTCCCACAGCCGGCCTCCCCACAACGTACACGCTGCTCAGATAGCGAAGGCTCGGCCATGTTCGCCGGATGGAAGACGACCAAATCCCTAAAAACGTCTTGTACGGTGAGCTAGCGTCTGGCACAAGACCTGCTGGCGACCCAAGCTGCGCTACAAGGACGTCTGCAAGCGAGACATGAAAGCTCTGGACATCAACACTGAGAGCTGGGAGACACGGAGACAACCCGGAGACCACTCACACCTGGAGACAACCCGGAGACCACTCACACCTGGCGACAACCCGGAGACCACTCTCACCTGGAGACAACCCGGAGACCGCTCACACCCGGAGACAACCCGGAGACCGCTCACACCCGGAGACAACCCGGAGACACCTGGAGACAACCCGGAGACCGCTCGCACCTGGAGACAACCCGGAGACCGCTCACACCCGGAGACAACCGGAGACCGCTCACACCTGGAGACAACCCGGAGACCGCTCACACCTGGAGACAACCCGGAGACCGCTCACACCTGGAGACAACCCGGAGACCACTCACACCTGGAGACAACCCGGAGACCACTCACACCTGAAGACAACCCGGAGACCGCTCACACCCGGAGACAACCCGGAGACCGCTCACACCTGGAGACAACCCGGAGACCGCTCACACCCGGAGACAACCCGGAGACCACTCTCACCTGGAGACAACCCGGAGACCGCTCACACCTGGAGACAACCCGGAGACCGCTCACACCTGCATCCCCCGTGTCAGGCTCTGTCGCTCCCGGACCGGCCTCCCCAGTCTCACCTGAAGCTGTTCCAGCCGTGGAGCCGACTGACGGCGGCCTGCCGGTGGTTCCATGGAGTCTTTTTCAGCTTATTCTGGCCGTCAGTGTCAATGTGCAGGCACACCTCTCACACTGTGTCGTGACTCGGGCTGTTTGGAGCTAATATTTACCTCCTGATGTATTTCTAACATACCTGTTGTTTTAGAGCAGCTCCGACACGATCCGCCTCCGGAGAAGACAGCTGGAGTTGGTCTCCATGGAAACCAAGACGCGGTTCTGGGATCATCTAGAAGTGGTTACAACAACATGGTTCTTAGCTGTTGTTTAGTTCTTATAAAGTCAATGTGTGTTGATCCTGACAGTGGGCTGCATGCTGCTCCTCAGCAGGGTTGGGAGAGTTACTTCAAAATTGTAATCTGGAACAATTAAGAGTTACTTGTCAAATCAGTAACTGTAACTTACTATAATTAGTTCAATTGAAAAGTAACATACCAGATTATTTTTAGTTACTTGTAGATTACTTCTCCAGCAAAGATAAAAATAAAGACATAGGCCTCACAGTGACCTGACTCTACACACAGCAAACACACACCGCTCTGCGTGTTCTGGACTCTGCTGGACTCTGCTCAGCCGAGACCCAACCTCCATGCAAGGCTGTAGTTCCAGGGAAATCCCAGCAGGGGGCGATGATGATGGTTTCAAAAAGAGCCCGGGTCTCACTGGAACCACTCAAAATGCTGATTTTCAGAGAGCAAATAAACAAAAGCGCCGGGTTTTAGAACCTGTTCTGGTCTCTGTCTCTGGGTTCTGCAACCGTTCTGGCTTCACCAGACTCTGATCATTTCCGTCTGATTTTCAAAAGTAGTCCCGCTCAGTAATCCCTGTTTTTATCAGATATACCTGTAACGAGATAACATATTTTTTATGTACTGTAATGGATTACAGTTACTTTTTGTTTGTATCCTGGTCATGTAAATGCTTTTCATGTAATCCATTACTCCCCAACCCTGCTCATTACTTCCCCCTTACGCAAGTCCTTCAATTCAAATGAGCACAGCACTCATTAATCCATGATCCGAATCAGGACCAAGAGCCACATTTTAGAACCCGGGGTCTCCTATTGCTCCTGTAAATAATATCATTTATTAATTTATTTACTTTTTTAATTTATTTATTGTCTGACCAGAGGGCGTTGCTCCGAGAAGCAGGTACAGTTCTCTGCATTGAACAATGACTTCAGGGAGACTTTCAAAACTTAACAGAATCATTAAAATCATTTCTGAAACAGATCAGAAGCTACAATATGAACCAAAAAATAAAGAACTGAACAGTGTGTAGGTTTTCCCAATAAAAACCTGTCTCTATTGTGATCCTGGAGTCTGTGGCTGACGCGTGTCTTCATCCAAAGAAAAAATGGCTCCCAGCGATGAACTTTTTACAGGTTTATTTACACAAAAATAAGATTCCACAACTCAAAAAGTTCTTCTCCATTTCTTACATCCATCTAGTCCGACATGGTAGGGCTAAACGATCCTCATTACGGTCACGTTCACGGACACGGACACGGTCAGAAAACCGTGAGACTCCAGCCTCTCCTGGCGGCTCAGCACCGGAACTACGGCGTCACAACTAGGACAAACTTCTTAAAGCAAAAAGCGCAATATATTTATCCAACTTAAATTACTCCAAAAACATGAATTATGTGCTGTAATTCTCCAAAATAAAACTATTAATAATCATTCAAATAGGAATTCAAAACACAATTTTCCTTGTTCCCATTACATCAAATAATGAACTCAATCTTTCACATAAATATGTACATATGGCACTTACATTACCGGCCCCTAATTGTTCTAATAATGAAATGACATAGAACAATTACACATTTTTTAAATCCTATTCTACACATAAAGCAACATTCACTTTATAAAACTTTACATTCAGTGAATTAATGCATCAAAAGATGCCAATTAACCATACTAAAGGTCATTGTACTTCAACTAATATAATAAACTATATAAATTCCATCGGCGACACTTCTTCGAACCTAGAAAAGAAAAGAAAAGAGAGAGAGAAGAAAGATAGAAGATAGATAGCTACAGATAGAAAGAGTCAGAGGTTACCAGCACATGGCTCATCGTAGGGGCTTAGTCTTTACCACGAGCCCGTTCTGCTTCCACCAGCAGACAGATCTTTGTGATGGGTCTGTCGAGAACATTCGTCTTCGTCTCTATTCGCACCCTGCGAACGAGCCCTTTCTTGTCTGGAAGTGTCTCGATGATCTTTCCCATTATCCATGAATTTCTTGGCGCACAGTCGTCTACAAGGAGCACCACATCTCCTTCCGCAAAATTTCTAGAAGCTGTGGCCCACCGCTGACGCTCCTGAAGCTGAGGAAGATATTCCTTAATCCACCTCTTCCAGAAAAGATTAGACATGTATTGCACTTGTCTCCATCTGCGGCGTGTGTAGATGTCATTGCTGTCAAACAATCCTGGAGGTAAAGAAGGCTTTGTCTTCAACAACAAGAGATGATTTGGTGTCAGCGCCTCAAGGTCATTCGGGTCACTTGATGCCTTCGTGAGGGGGCGACTGTTGATGGTTGCTTCAGCCTCACATAGGAAAGTGTGAAGACTTTCTTCATCCAAAGTTTGTTCTTTTACAGTGGAATTTAGCACTTTCCTGACTGATCTTATCAAACGCTCCCATGCACCCCCGTGGTGTGAAGCAGTCGGCGGGTTGAATGACCATTTGATTCCATGCTGTTGGAAGAGATGAAACTGTGAGGTATTCCAATCAGCAATAGCTCCTTTCAGCTCACGGTTGGCTCCAATAAAATTCGTCCCATTGTCTGAGCGGATTTCTTTCACTTGCCCTCTTCGTGCTATGAACCACCTGAGCGCATTAATGCACGAATCTGTGTCCAATGAAGCCGCAAGTTCAAGATGTACAGCACGTACAGCCATCAAGTAAAAATGACTCCATACCTTTTCACAAGACTTCTTCTGTTCTTCACCTGAAATGGACCAAAATAGTCCACGCCCACTCTTGTGAAAGGTGGGTCATCTGGCAACACTCGCTCTGCTGGGAGATCAGCCATGAGTTGTTTTCCTGCATTTCCATGTAAGCGACGACAAGTCACGCACTTTCCAATAGTTTTTCGAATGGCTGAGTTGGCACTGGGAATCCAAAACTTCTGACGCAGTTCAGAAAGCATGTGATTGCGACCTGCATGCCCAGCTTCGATATGAATCGTGCGAAGTATGATTTGAGCAATGTGAGAGTCTTTAGACAGGATGACTGGCCGTTTGCTGCCCAACTCAGTCTCCCACCAACTCGCAATAGTCCATCTTCAATTACAGGGTTTAACTTGTACAGATGGCTGCCATGTTTTACATTCCGTCCTTTGAGCAGAACCAACATTTCCTCAGAGAATTTCTCCTTTTGACAGAATCTGATGATGTGAAACTCGGCTTCATCCAAGTCCTTTGCTGAAATTTGTGCGTTTTTAACGCTCCTTTTGATGCTGTCCATGTGACTCTGGATCTCCTGTTGACTACTGTCTTCCTTATTTGTTACACGCAGCTCTTTGCGTTTTTGACAGAGACACCAAAGTAAGTTCTTGAGCTTCAAGAACCATGCTACACTTCGTTTCAGCTTCAGCCACGAGGAAAAGTGACTGATCAATTTTTTGAATGCAGTTGGACTCGCTTCCACAGAAACGGCGTTTACTGTGGCTCTTTTGACCTCAGAGTCATCAAGCATTATTTCTGCTTTGTTCAGTGAAATCTCTGGCCAGCAATCAGCTGGGCTGTACAGAAACTCAGGTCCTGACACCCAACTTGTGTTCTTCAGAAATTCTTCGACCTTTTGACCTCTGGAGGCGCAGTCAGCGGGATTCTTGTCTGTGCCAACATGTCTCCATTGCTCCACATCTGAGCCTTTCAGAATGGTAGAAACTCTGTTTGCCACAAAAGTGCAAAAACGTGTTGTTTCATTTTGAAGATACTTCAACACAACTGTACTGTCAGTCCAAAAGGTTGACTTAGCCAGATTCATTTGCAGCTCCCTTCTGAGAATTTCATCCATCTTCACAGCTACCGTAGCAGCAGTCAGCTCCATGCGTGGGATGGTAGGTGGTCTGAGAGGAGCCACTCTAGATTTCCCCATCACAAAAGCGCAGTGGGTCTTGTGATCTGTGTTTTTCAGAAGAAGGTAACTGACTGATCCATAAGCGTACTCGCTTGCATCAGCAAAATGATGGAGTTCTGCTGAAGCATAGGGGGCAAACTCTTCAGGTTTCACACATCTCGGGAAGGAGAAGTGTTCCAAAGCAGGAAGACTAGCTAACCAGTCACACCACCGCTTCTTTATGTGGTCAGGTAAGTTGTCGTCCCACCCAACCTTCAATCTGCATAAATCTTGCATGATCTTCTTTGCTGGCAAAATCACAGGCGCCAGGATGCCTAATGGGTCATAGACTGAGCCAATGACTGACAGGAGACCCCTTCTTGGGAAAGGACGGTCTCTGATGGTGATTTTAAACTTGAACATGTCTGACTCGACACACCAGTTGAGACCAAGAGCTCTTTCTAGGGGAAGGTCATCTTGGTCCAAATCCAAGTTTTTCATCTCCTTGGCCAGTTCTGACTTTGGGATGGAGTCAAGCACTTTCCTGCGATTGCTCACCCATTTGTTGAGACGAAAGCCACCATAAGCACAGATTTTCATGAGATCTTGACACAATGCTATGGCTGCCTCCTCTGTAGCCACAGACTTGAGGCAATCGTCCACATAGAAGTTCTGCAGAACTGTGTCCACAACTTCAGTGTTGAACTGTTCGCTTTGATCCTGAGCACACCTCCTCAAGGCAAAACTGGCACAGTTGGGCGAGGATGTGGCTCCGAACAAATGAACTGTCATCTTGTGTTCAGCCAAAGCTTGATTATAGTCCCCACCTGGCCACCACAGAAATCTGAGTAGATTGGAGTCATCATCAGGAACTTTAACCTGGTGGAACATCGCTTCCACATCTGCCATGATAGCAACAGGCTCCTGTCTGAATCGAATGACAACGCCAAGTAAGCTGCTGGTCAAGTCAGGGCCTTGTAAGAGTTGATCATTTAAAGATGTGCCCTGGTAGGACGCTGCACAATCAAACACGACCCTCAGTTTCTGTTTTACGGGGTGATACACTGCATGGTGTGGTATATACCACAATTTTCCTTCCTTGTGTGTCAGTTCTTCATCAGACAATCGCACAGCATAACCTTTTTGTATGATGTCCTCCATGAAATCAGTGTATTCCTTGTGATAGCAGTCATTCTTGATGAATTTACATCGCAAGTTTTGAGCTCGCTGCTCTGCGATTATTCGATTGTCAGGCATGTTGACTGAATCCCTCTTCAAAGGCAGACGTATGCTGTAATGTCCATTGATCCATTTTGCAGATTCCATAACCTTGTCCATAAATTGGTGATCCTCTCTGGACATCTCAACTTCTTCATGTTTCCCTCCCTCTGGGAAATCCAAGTGAAACTGTTGTAGCCACATGTTGTCAAGAACAGCCACTGAGATCCTGTTTGCCATGGTCTTTGTGGGTTTTCCTTTACCCGTGTGACTGTAGTTCTCCCTCAAGGGTCCGTTCACAGTCCAACCAAGCTTGGTCCTAACAGCATACGGTACATTACCGACACTGCTCACGACCTCCCATGGCTCCATAGCTTTTGGCACATTTGCTCCAATGAGCAATCCAATGTCAGCCTGAATTTGAGGCAGTTTTACTTCTTTCAGGTAAGGCCACCTTTCAAGATCCTTTTGTTGAGGTATGTTTTCTTTTCCCACAGGTATTGTTTATTGTGTGAAGGTATCTGGAAGGTCAACGTATTCATTGCCATTAAGATTGCTGACCTCCAAGCCAGACACCAGGTAAGTACTGACAGGTTTTTCTTCATTCACAGTTCGCACCAGTATGTCAGTTTTCCTTCCTGTTAGCTTCAGTTTGTTCATTAATGTCTCCGTGCAAAATGTGGCTGAGCTTCCTGGGTCTAAGAAGGCGTATGTCTGCACCTTGACATTTCCCTTCTTGGCTTTGACTTGCACAGGAACAATTGAGAGTATGCAGTCATCTTCCCCGGCCCCGGTTGACTGATGCTGCTCAACCTCAGCACAAACAAATGCGCTTAAGACGGTCTGTCCATCATGGTTACCTGCCGTCTTCTCTGGATGAGCAACTGTGTTATTTTTCTTAATGTGTAACAGCGTTGGATGTTTTAACGAACAAACCTGGCAGCTGATTTTAGCTTTACAGAGCTTGCTCATGTGACCATGCTTCAAACAGGAATGACAGAGGCCTTTGGCCTTAAGAAAGTCCAGTTTTTCTTTATGTGGTTTGCTTTCAAGCTTGCTGCATGCATCAATGTTGTGTTCACCTTTACAGAAATGACATGTCACTGATGCTGTGTGTGACACAGCATTTGTCTGCTCTGTTGAATCACTGTTTTTACTTTGCATGTCAATTGGTGAGGCACTTGTAATGAACGTCTTCTTAATCACATCTTTTTTCTTTTCTTTGTAAATGTTTGGTTTTGTTGAGGGCGGTTTAGACACAGTGCTATCCCTTATATGACCAAAGACTGGGTGGAGTGCAATCTTTGCCTGCTTGTTAATAAACTCCACTAAATCTTTGAACTTGACTCTCCTGTCACATTGCTCCTGTATGCCACACACCACAGATCTCCATCTCTCTCGCAACTTGAATGGAAGCTTTGCCACAACAGCCTTCAGATTTGTGACATTATCCAACTCCTCCATGTAGTTCACATCAGCCATAGTGTTGCAGCATGCAGTCAGAAACAGTGAAAAAGCACTCAAAGCCTCTGCATCTTCTGGCTTAATAAATGTCCAGTTCAGCACCTTGTCCATGTATGCTGTAGCAATCTTGTAATCATCTCCAAAATGTTCTTTAAGAAGCTGTCTGGCTTTCCTGTACCCTGCTTCTGGCTGCATGTGAAGACAGCTCTTAACAAGTTCCTTTGATTGTCCACTGGTAAACTGCTCTAAGAAGTAGAGCCGATCCTTAAAGCTTTCAGTGCGGGACTCAACACCATGCTCAAAAGCTCTTACAAATGAGTTGTAGTCTAAGGGATAACCGCTGAAAGTAGGGATGTCTGGTGGGGGCAATGTCATCATTTTCTGTTGCTTCATCATTACTTCAGTTATGTTGTTTTGCTTTGTCATGACATTACATATTGCTTCCACAGTGTGATCATCTGCTACATAACTGCCATTGGACTGTTGAAGTGGTCTGAATTCAGCTTTTGGTTCAATGTCCGTGGTTATGACTGAATTTTGATGTGCAGATAATGGCAAGTACCCAGAATCAATAGCTGTTACACCTGCATGACTTACATGTGACAGGTGTTCGTTTTCATAGTTTTGCAACACCTTGAGTTTTGCATCAGAAGCTGCAAGGGCAGTTTGCAAGTCCAAGGCTTCTCTCTTTGCTTTTAGTTCAGCTTCTTCACGTTCAAGATTTTGTTTTTCTTTTAAAGCTGCAGCCTTTGCGAGCAGTGCAGCTCTCTCCACTTCAGCTTTGAGGCGTACTGAAGTTGCTGTGGAGACTTTACTGACATCAGAGCCACGCCTTTTACTCTTACTGGTTTTTGCAGCAGACACCATTGATACACTGTCCATTGGATTTATCTCTGCATCACAGTCCTCTGCCTGAATGAGGCGCTCTTCAGCTTCCTTTATCCACTTTTCCACATGTTGCATGAAATCACGGATGTGCTTTATTTTAGGCTCATACCATGAGCTCTGATCCTTTTCTAACTCTTCTTTGGTTAGTAGTCCCTTTAAAGCATCATTTATTTTTTCCAGTCCACCAACCGCATCCTGATAGTCCAATCGGAGCTTCCTTTTTACTTCGTTTACATTAGCATCCTCATCCATTAGCCGCTCGAGCTCATTAGCTTGTGTAGTTATACGACCAAGCTTAGCTTTCCTTGTTTGAATCAATCTGGATATCTTTTCTTCAAGAGCCTTCTCAGTCATTTTTGATTCTCTTTTTCTGAACTCTTGATAACCTTCCTCCATGATGTGTAGCTTCTTACCTTAGCTGCCTTGTTTTCATGCCACGAGGTGCTGATCGCCTTCCACTGCAATCTTTGATAAAGTTGTCCTTTTTTGCAGTCCACAGTTCCATCCGGCATACATCCTTCCAAAAGGTCCCGGAGTAGAGGTTTTCTGACTAAAATGTAGGTTTTCCCAATAAAAACCTGTCTCTATTGTGATCCTGGAGTCTGTGGCTGACGCGTGTCTTCATCCAAAGAAAAAATGGCTCCCAGCGAAGAACTTTTTACAGGTTTATTTACACAAAAATAAGATTCCACAACTCAAAAAGTTCTTCTCCATTTCTTACATCCATCTAGTCCGACATGGTAGGGCTAAACGATCCTCATTACGGTCACGTTCACGTTCACGGTCAGAAAACCGTGAGACTCCAGCCTCTCCGAGCGGCTCAGCACCGGAACTACGGCGTCACAACTGCGGCATTCGATCTCGTGAGATCTCGTCCCATCCCTAATATATAACCAGTGTTGGGCAAGTTACTTTAAAAAAGTAATTAGTTACAATTACAAATTACTTCTCCCAAAAAGTAATTGAGTTAGTAACTCAGTTACCTCATTGAAAAAGTAATTAGTTACTCAGCAATGTAACTGACGTTATTTTTCATGTTCTACACATTACCACATTCTATAACATCACAGATGTTTATGTCAACTGATTGAAGAATAAAAACACTTCATACAGTATTTTAGAACATTTAGTATTTATTTGAACTAAACTGCAGCCTGTTAATAAAACACAAATGTAAACTTCTGGCCATTAAGTATTGCAAATCTCTGTAACTGTACATTAGGCCTCCTGTGTTCCAATGGACCTGCAGTCAGTGTTCAGCTTGGCTCTGGTCGCCTGCTGCCTGCTTGTTTTAACTGAGCGGCTCGTCTCCCTGCTGCTGCGTTTGGGCTCAGGTCGAGTTAGCAGCAGCAGAGCAGCAGCAGCAGCAGAGCAGCAGCAGCAGCAGAGCAGCAGCAGCAGAGCAGCAGCAGAGCAGCAGCAGCAGCAGCAGCAACAGCAGCAGAGCAGCAGAGCAGCAGCAGCAGAGCAGCAGCAGCAGCAGCAGCAGCAGCAGCAGCAGCAGCAGCAGCAACAGCAGCAGAGCAGCAGAGCAGCAGCAGCAGAGCAGCAGAGCAGCAGAGCAGCAGCAGCAGCAGCAGCAGCAGCAGCAGCAGCAGCAGCAGCAACAGCAGCAGAGCAGCAGAGCAGCAGAGCAGCAGCAGCAGCAGCAGCAGCAGCAACAGCAGCAGAGCAGCAGCAGCAGAGCAGCAGCAGCAGCAGCAGCAGCAGAGCAGCAGCAGCAGCAGCAACAGCAGCAGAGCAGCAGCAGCAGCAGCAGCAGCAACAGCAGCAGAGCAGCAGCAGCAGCAGCAGCAGCAGCAGCAGCAGCAGCAGCAGCAGCAGCAGCAGAGCAGCAGCAGCAGCAGCAGCAGCAGCAGCAGCAGCAGCAGCAGCAGCAGCAGCAGCAGAGCAGCAGCAGCAGCAGCAGCAGCAGCAGCAGCAGAGCAGCAGCAGAGCAGCAGCAGCAGCAGCAGCAGCAGCAGCAGCAGAGCAGCAGCAGTGTCATGCTAGCATGTGGCAGACGTGGATAAAGTCTCCAGTGAGACTTCCAGTTTCAGAACGCTACCTTTCTACGTCCTGGGCTCGAGCTTCACGCCATTGTCTCTGTCTTGTTGTGTTTACTGATCAGAGCGTGCAGCGAGTGAGACACGTGAGCAGGGCATGATCCGCCCACCAGCCAATCATCCTGGCGTCTTCATCACCCCGCCATTCCCCCCTCCCCCCTCCTCCCTGCTCTCTCCTGCAGCTGATGTGCGGCAGAAGCGGACACTCGCGCTTCATTCAATCTAATTGTAGTAAGGCGCCACTTCATATTCTTAGTAACTGTAACGGCGTTGCAACGATGGGAAAAGTAACTAATTACATTATTCGTTACTGAAAAAAATAACGCCGTTACTAACGTCGTTTATTCTAACGCCGTTATTCCCAACACTGTATATAACACGGTTAAAACATACAAAAAGTGAATTTTGCATGATGCAGCCCCTTTAATTGAGGTCCAGTAGATTATGAGGTATTGATGAAACGACAACAAAGAAGGAAATGGTGATAAGATTTCTGTTAGATAGATAAAACTTTATTGGTCCCTTTGGAGTGAACCTGAGGGGAAGTAAATGTGAAAGCAGCACAGCACCAGCAGCACCGTGTGTGAGGAGGAAAAGTTTTATAACTCCAGAGCTCAAGTTTCAGCTCTGTATCTGCTGCAGAGGTCAAATAGGAGCAATGGAGCAAGAAAGGTCAAAGGTCAGAACAGGCAAAGGCAGCTCTGGTGTAAAGGTTGGTGAGTGAAAGAGTCCAGAGCTGCAGATAAAACCATAAAATCACTGAAGTTTAACCGAGAGATTATCAGAGAGACGGAGAGAAGCCGGACGAGGAACAGAGAACGAGAGCAAGAGTCACAGGAATGAGAGGATGAATGACAGGATGAATCCATGAGAGCAGGGAATGAGCGGTGCAGCAGGGTCTCAGGTGGTTTTATTGGGTTTCAGGTTCAGCTGGGTCCACATGACAGAACCGAGCTGCTGTTGAATCACAGTCAATCAGCTGGAGGCGGATTTCCTGCTGCAGGTTTGTTCCTGGAGGATCTTCAGACTGGAGTGAATCCATGAGCCGGGTCCCCGGGTCCCGGGAGCCCCCGCCCCCCCCGCCCCTCGGGGCCTACAGGGGCCTACGGGGGCCTACAGGGGCCTACGGGGGCCTACATTGACTCGAACTGGTCGATCTTCTGCCTGGTGTTGCCCTGCCGGATCTGCCGGAGCGTCTTGTACTTGTCCCGGCCCACCCGGACGTTCTCGGCGTACAGCAGGTCGTTCTGGGTCCTCATGCTGTCGTCTCGGGCGCCGGCCAGGTCAGAGGTCAGGGCCTGAGGAGGAACCAGGTTCCAGGTTAAAAACACAGGAGAACCCAGAACCACGAGTTCAGGAACCAGACCACATTAGTCCTGGTTCCAGACCAGGTCCTGGTCTCTGGCTCTGGTTCTTCTGGACCAGACTCTGATCTCTATATTGATTTGATTCCAGGGGTTAAAGTTCAGCATCAATCAGCCAATCACAGCTCCTCCTCTGGATTACTATTGCAGCAACACATCATCAGCAGGGTAAAACTAGCCTGTCTCACGACGGTCTAACTCAGCTCACGTTCCCTGTTAGTGGAGAACAATCCAACGCCTGGTGAATTCTGCTTCACAATGACAGGAAGAGCCGACTTCAAGGATCAAAAAGCGACGTCGCTATGAACGCTGGGCCGCCACAAGCCAGTTCTCCCTGTGGGAACTTTTCTGACACCTCCTGCTTAAAACCCAAAAAGTCAGAAGGATGGTGAGGCCCCGCTTCCACGGTCTGTACTCAGACTGAAGATCGAGGTCAAGCGAGCTTTTAGTTTTAACCTACTGATGACAACCAATCACATTACAGGACTCTGGTTTACAGAGTCCAGTATGGAGACGACCTGTGGGGGGCGCCACGTTAGCCCCGCCCACCATTACATACAGCCAATGGTCTCTCCACTGTCAGCAGGGGGTCTATGTATCGTATGGCTGTGGTGATCATGGACATGCTGTTATGCTGGTTCCGGGGTGGGGAGAGACGTGGTGATGGAGTCCCTCCCCCTGACTGGCTGTAGACCAAGCGCCAGCCTCCGCTCGTAAAACATGAAGATAATGCGGAAGTGCAAAAAAGATGCAATTCAAGAGAGATTCCAGCAGGGGGCGATGATGCTGGTTTCAAAAAGAGCCCGGTCCCACTGGAACCATTCAAAATGCTGATTTTCAGAGTGAAAATTAACATATAAAGCTCCGGTTTCAGGACTGGTTCTGGTCTCTGGCTCTGGTTTCTAGAACCTGCTGCTTCACCAGACTCTGATTTTCACATGAATCATCCGTTGATTTTATTTTACCAGTTAAAGTTTTGCATAAATGGCCCTATCACAGCGCCTCCTCTGGTCACGTGATGCAGTCACATGACGGGCTGGACCAATCACATCACATCTGGCTTCAAATGTTCAACATGGAGACGTCCTGCTGGACTCGCTGAAGTGACGTCACGAAAGGTCTGTCCATTTATTTAAAATCTGTGCTGTAGACTCAACTTCCCCTGACACAGTGTGTGTGTGTGTGCGTGCGCGCACCATGAGCTGCCTCTTCAGGCGCTCGCTCTTCTCGGCCTCCGTCAGCCGCTCCTCCTCGTGGTGGTCGTGGATCTCCGGCGTCTGCAGCTCGGCGCTGTAGGTGCTGTTCTCCTCGCTGTGCTCCTGGTCGCTCTCGTTCTCTGAGGAGGAGGAGGAGGAGGAAGAGGAGGAGGAGGCGGAGCGGGAGCGGGAGCGGGACTCAGGAACCTCCACCACCGTGGTGGTGATGGTGGTGGAGGACGTGACGGTGTAGAGCTCCTCCTGGGTCCTGACCAGATTCTCCTCCATGCTGACAGCCTGCGGGGGGGGGGGGGGGGTCAAATGAAGGTCATCAGTCCACGTCAAATCCGCCCTGTCCCCGTCTTCATGACTGGACGTAGCTGACGGAGGAGTCCCGGCTCCTCCTCCGTCATGCTCTGCTGTCCTCACAGCGAGGGGAGTCAGCTGTGAGCCAGCTGTGATCCAGCTGTTAGTCAGCTGAGAGCCAGCTGTGAGTCAGCTCTGATTCAGCTGTGACCCAGCTGTGATCCAGCTGTGCAGTGAGTGAGCCTCACCTATGGTGGTGATGACAGTGATGGCGAAGTAGAAGTACTCCTGCTTTGTGAGGCTTGAGCTGCAGGACCAGGAGCTCCAGGTCCTGGTAGTTCTCCTTGGTCAGGTTCAGGTTCTGCAGGAGAAGGTTCTTCCTGGAGTCCAGCTTCCTCTTCTGGCTCTTCTCCTGTTTGGACTCCAGAGTCTCAAAGACGGCGGCTCCAACCACCAGGTAGGTGAGGATACTGAGGATGAGGGCCAGAGTCCGGGAGGTCTGCCTCTCCATGCTGAGGAGGAGGAGCAGGAGGAGGAGGAGGAGGAGGAGGAA